>NC_083408.1:64603977-64907007 GCF_020745735.1 Hemiscyllium ocellatum | reverse complement strand
CTGATGCTCCTGCTAGACGGGGAGCTGCACAGACAGGACTTCCTCTTCTCCCAGGACATGTAATATAAGCCATGACCCTAGACCATGTCAGCCTAGTTCAAGATTGCCACTCAGGATAAAGCACTCTCAGCAACTTGGAGGAATGCCCAGGTGTGTAGTCAAAGACTAATGTTCTTCTCTGTTCCGCCAGGGTAAGCACCAGTATCTTCGCTCCAATACAAGGGCGTCATATTAATATTTTTCCAATTCACTGGAGCCTTTCCCATGTCCAGGGAATTTTGGAATATCATCATTAATTGGTATCTCTGATGCTACTTCCTTTGAGACGCTAAGATGTCAACAATCAGATGTCAATGAATGATATCTCCCTTGATTGGTCTGAAGCCTGCTGATAACTGTGGCAATCTTCCTGGTTCTGTGACTGAACTAAGTGGCACAACAAGACAGTAGTGATGTGAGGCTAGTATCTCTGGCTGGTGGAGTGATGTGCAAAAAGGCAAAGCAAAGCAATTCAAGGTAGGGATGCTGTGAGCATCCAGGTAAGTTTAGAGTGAGTGACAGCATGAACATGAGTGGAGAACCCAGTGATATAATGTAACCTATCCAAACCACTAGCTGGGTATACATTCCTAAGCCCAAAGTTTCCAGTGATAGTTGTCAGTGCAGTACAAGGTGTAACATTGAAGTGTCATGCAAGTGGACCAGAGATATGCATGAGGGCTCTTAGAGATTGGTACATGTTGAATGCCCATGTCTGTGGATGTGGGGGTGCCCATGGAACACACCCAAGATATTGGTGCCTACTGTCCAACGTGGAGGTCTTTTGGAGCAAATGGCAAGTTGAAGATGCCATGGACCTTCTCTAGTCTCCATGTCAAGTATTCCCAATGGTTAGTTTGTATGGTGATTTTGGTAAGATTGCAATCTGTTATGAGTTGGCTGTCAGCAAGCTATTTAATAAGCAATAGTGGGTGTCAAACAGGAACTTGCCACTACCTAACACAATTCTGACTACACCGCTTGAGAAAGAGAAAAAAGATGCAACAAGATAATCTTGATGTCGAGATGCCAAACATCTCATCCAATTCTATCACCCATCCCATCATAGCTCATGTCATTCACAGCCTGAAAAAAGTCTGCACTTTACTTTGAAGACATCATTAGTGAAGCAGTTCCTTGTAGAATTTGTTGCAGATAGATATAAAACTCAGATTCAAGAATTTTTAAAAATCCTAATCTTTTAACATTACTTCTTTATTCTACATTAGAAAAGGTATTTTTGTGAGCAGTTTCACAACATGGTTTGTTTCCTTTGGGTGAAGTCAACAGGGTCGAAAAGTAGGGATAATAAAATCATTGCTTTTGAATTAGTAAAGTTTCTAAGCCAAGTGATTATGATGTTCTAAGTATAATGAGTTCATGAGTGTCAAAAACTCTGAATGTGCTTATTATGCCATATATTTAATTGCTTATATATAACAAGTATTTTGCAACACTTCCCATGTGAATGACACAGTACAATGCTGTATTGATATGGAAGTGTCATTTTTTAAAAAATATGTTCTCATTTCAGACACTAAACCACCTACGAAAGATGTTAAAATTTGCTGAATTAGCAGCAGCATCTGTCATTCTTTATGTATGCATCACAACTAAGAACACTTCTATCCTTACATCATGTTCATAGTTAAAAATATTCCCTAACTGAGAAATAGTAATAAATAGGAACCCAGGCTGATTCATTAACTCCCTTGATGATAGTCACTCTCAAACCAATTTTAATACCCATACCACTGACCTTGGTGATTTAGCAAGGACTAAGGTTGTTTCCAGAATTCTCAGGCTTCTATGGTTCAACACTATACTATGCATTTTTTAACCAATGGGTTATTAGGAAGCAGGAAAATCTGAACAATAAATTTCATTTGGGTGTGCTTTCAAAATACAGTGTTGACATTTTTTTCCCCATTTTTAAAAGCATCATAGTTAGAATGGTGTTTATAGTAATTTAGAAATATTTTAGAGACAATTGGTTAACTGATATCTGGTTGTTTAGTTTAGTCACTGACTGCAAATTCAAGTTTACATAATTTTTCATTTACCACAAATGTTCATCAATTATGTATTGCTAGACTAAGCACAGAAGGTGGACCTCATTATCTCCCACAAGAATAGGGAAATGATAGATTGCTGTTAGTTGACCGATCTAAAAGCAGTTCAGCTGTTTTAAGAGAATTTGTGAGAGCATCAGCAGAAGGCTGACCTGAAAGGTCAATGATGTGGTCAGCTTGTGGCCAGGTGGACAAACTTAATACCTGAACAACTGCTCTCGAGCAGCACTAAGCTGTTGCCTGTTCCCTAAAGGAAGATGATGTCAGGGGATTTGATTAGCAAAGACCTACAGTAAAAACATTGTACAGATTACTATCGACATGCCTGTGGGACCGGGATTAAACCTGACTGGTTTACAGCTAAAGAAGCTGGTTCCTGTCAGATGACTATTAAATAATGACTCACTGTGAAATTGTGTAGCTTGTGAGCCTCAGAAAGTTGGAAATGGATTTTTTAATCATCAGAAAATGTTGTTTTAGAACATTCTGTTGTCTACTCCCTGCCCTACTTGGTCATAAATTTGAAGGAGATATTTTTTGTGGAATAGTTTTGGATGGCTTTGGTCTGCCAGATTGACAAACACTTAATTGGCTCATACATTTTCGCTGATAAAAAGTAAAACAGTGTTCCAACACTTCACAGGCTCGTTCCATATTTTCCCTAATTGAGTGAAGACATTGCATAAGACATTGTTGGATGGTTGTTCTTAAACCAGTAATCCAGAGACTTTAACTAATAATCTGGAAGTATTATTCCACATCCTTCTATGGCAATGTTTGAATATCAATTCAGTTATTTAAATAAAGCTGGATATTTTGTTGTTGGCCACGGGAAACCAAGTGGCTGCCTTTTAAGGAAAGAAACTTAGCATCCTCAACTAGTCTGGCCTACACATGACTCCAGATCTACTCACTGCCCTTGGAGCTAGACTAGCTAGCCACTCAGTTGTGGATTAGTAGTGCTGGAAGAGCACAGCAGTTCAGGCAGCATCCGAGGAGAATATTTTACTGCTTCTCAGATGCTGCCTGAACTGCTGTGCTCTTCCAGCACCATTAATCCAGAATCTGGTTTCCAGTATCATTGTTTTTACCTAGCCACTCAGTTGTATCAGCTGCAAATGTGTTGCTGGTCAAAGCACAGCAGGTTAGGCAGCATCTCAGGAATAGAGAATTCGACGTTTCGAGCATAAGCCCTTCATCAGGAATAAGAGAGAGAGAGCCAAGCCGGCTGAGATAAAAGGTAGGGAGGAGGGACTAGGGGGAGGGGCGATGGAGGTGGGATAGGTGGAAGGAGGTCAAGGTGAGGGTGATAGGCCGGAGTGGGGTGGGGGCGGAGAGGTCAGGAAGAGGATTGCAGGTTAGGAGGGCGGTGCTGAGTTGAGGGAACCGACTGAGACAAGGTGGGGGGAGGGGAAATGAGGAAGCTGGAGAAATCTGAATTCATACCTTGTGGTTGGAGGGTTCCCAGGCGGAAGATGAGGCGCTCCTCCTCCAGCCGTCGTGTAGTTGTGTTCTGCCGGTGGAGGAGTCCAAGGACCTGCATGTCCTCGGTGGAGTGGGAGGGGGAGTTAAAGTGTTGAGCCACGGGGTGATTGGGTTGGTTGGTTCGGGCGGCCCAGAGGTGTTCTCTGAAGCGTTCCGCAAGTAAGCGGCCTGTCTCACCAATATAGAGGAGGCCACATCGGGTGCAGCGGATGCAATAGATGATGTGTGTGGAGGTACAGGTGAACTTGTGGCGGATATGGAAGGATCCCTTGGGGCCTTGGAGGGAAGTGAGTGTGGAGGTGTGGGCGCAAGTTTTACATTTCCTGCGGTTGCAGGGGAAGGTGCCGGGGGTGGAGGTTGGGTTGGTGGGGGGTGTGGGTGCCGGGGGTGGAGGTTGGGTTGGTGGGGGGTGTGGGTGCCGGGGGTGGAGGTTGGGTTGGTGGGGGGTGTGGGTGCCGGGGGTGGAGGTAAGATTTTTTACTCAGTTGTATCAAACAGGTACAAGAAAATATATGATTATGTGTCAAATAACACCCAAAATCCTTCTCATTTGCCCCAAATTTAAAAAAAAACTATTCTGAACAATGAACCAGAGAATGGCTGTCACCTCTTTCATTAACCTGAAACTGGCATAATGTTCTTTCAGTCTGCAAATTGCCAGGGCGCTACATATTCATATGAGTAGCTTCCAGTATACTTAAGTGTATCACATTTGCATACCCAACTTACAGTTTAAAATTAGTAGAAGCGTAGCTCTTAGCACAGTCAGATTTATTGCCTTGACTGATCAGATTCATCCTGGTTGGTTAAAATTTCAGTGCGGTGCTGGAAAAAGCATGGCAAGTCAGGCAGCATCTGAGGAGCAGGAGAGTCGATGTTTCGGGCAGGACCCTTGCTGCTGTAAACATCGACTCTCCTGCTCCTCGGATGCTGCCTGACCTGCTGTGCTTTTTCTAGTGCCACACTTTAGCAACTCTGACTCTCCAGCATCTGCAGTCCTCACTATCTCCTGGTCTAAATTTAACCAAAACTTAACAGTTAGCTGTCCATCATTGTCTGACTGGGTTATTCTACATGACAATGCCCCTACCAATTAGAATCCATCTGTCAACTAATTAGTACTGTCTTCTCATACAGTATATAATTGTTGTTTCCTTTTTCATTAACATTTTTCCAGGTATTCTAATGAGTATAATTTGAAAACCATCAGCAAAAATCATATTTTATCGGTACATTCATGTTCTGGGCTGCCAAACAGCTACCCACTATCATTACTTGGAACTATATTGCTCTTCCTTCAGTGCTGTTAGGTTAAAATCCTGGAAATCACTCTCTGCAGGACTGTGGGTATAGTTTGATTACAGGAAGATAGCTGACCATCATCTTCTTAAGGACAATGTCATGGATAGACAATAAATGTCATCTTCGAGGAGAAAGTGAGGTCTGCAGATACTGGAAATCAGAGCTGAAAATGTGTTGCTGGAAAAGCGCAGCAGGTCAGGCAGCATCCAAGGAACAGGAAATTCAACGTTTCAGGCATAAGCCCTTCATCAGGAAATTTCCTGATGAAAGGCCTATGCCCGAAATGTCGAATGTCCTGTTCCTTGGATGCTGCCTGACCTGCTGCGCTTTTCCAGCAACACATTTTCAGTAATAAATGTCATCTTTCCTACAATACAAACTGAATGAATGAAAAGTCTCATTGGAGAAGAAGGTTCCAATTTGACCCTCAGTAAAGTGATCTGAATTTCAACGGCATTTGGGATACTACCATTAGGCAAAATGCCTTCGGATAGGGAGAGAATATTCAGCAAGGGTCACTGTTGAGACAATATCTTTTGAAAGGTGTGAAATTGCGAATAGTGAATGCTGAGCTAGAGCCTGAGCAGACTGTGATTTTATTCCTGTTTAAGTAACGTGCTGACATTCAATTCCTTTGCTCAAACCTATAGAATACTCAGTCGGATTACGTAGTGTACCTATCACGAATCAGAGCCTTTGCAATCGCAAGGAAGAAAAAGATCCCTGCTCTTTGTATCTGGAGAATAAAGCACTCCTGAGGCTTTGTATTTGTTTAACGGCTAGTCAGTCATTCCAAGAAAAGTGAAGTGTTTTTCACAAATGTATACAAGATAATTCATGCTAAAGAAGTTGGAGTCTGTCTTTAGTGGTGCGGATGCAATTTAACTCTTTAAGACCAGCATTGCTGATGTCATGATTTAAATTATTTAATGGAAGAATACCAAATAGAGTTCAATACTGGGGTTGTGTATACATCCAGAGGAAGTGAGGACTGCAGGTGCTGGAGATCAGAGCTGAAGATGTGTTGCTGGAAAAGCGCAGCAGGTCAGGCAGCATCCAAGGAGCAGGAGAATCGACGTTTCGGGCATGAGCCCTTCTTCAGGAATCCTGAAAAAGAGCTCATGCCCGAAAAGTCAATTCTCCTGCTCCTTGGATGCTGCCTGACCTGCTGCGCTTTTCCAGCAACACATTTTCAGCTTGTGTATATGTCCCCTGATTTTAAGGATCGGTTGGTAGTAATTATTTTACGTGTCATGACATTACCTAACAGATTTTTTTGGAAGGCTCATGGAAATTGAATACTCAATGGATGGCTTAAAGCTTTTATTTTAGAGTGCCTATATAGGAAGCTGGATAGGTGCAGGCAATCTGATTTGTTTGAAAAGGCCTTAAAGGCCAGTGTAGCCTCAGATTACAAGGCTGCATTTTCACAAAATTTGGTCAAGTGTGAATGCTGGGAGATTTCATGACATGTTTATCTCTGAGTGCTTCAGTAAGCTTGCTGCACAATTTTATGGTACTCACCTCATTACTTTTGCACCACACTTCTATGATTCTGCTGTCTCACTAGCTTGTGCTCAGCAGTGCCAGACTGTTCAGCGTTCACACATTGCACCATCTTTAAAGCTCAGCTATGTAACACTTCAAATGCTGCTGCAAGCAGGTAATAGCCTCTCTTGGTTCCAGTGTGCAAGAATCTCCAAGGGATATGACCAGTAGAGACAAATTGGCACCCTGACTTACTGACAGAGACCTGGAAGCCCTGGTGAACAGTGTAGTGGAGAACAGGACTGTCTTCTTTTGTCAGGACCACTAGAAGAGACCATGTCACCAGACACTCCTAGCCTGATCTGCAGTTGCCAACCAGGCTAATGCCAGTTCCATGGTATAGAGGAATGCCCAGCAATGCAGGAAGAAGACGAATGACCTTCTGAGCCCCACAGAGAAAGGTGGAATTTGGCTCATCCTGTGTTTCTTCCCTCAAACTCACGCTAACTCTTCGGAACCCAGATCCTACCCAGGCTGATGGCCTATTATTTTCATAATTGTGTGCAGCATCCTCTCCCAATGACTGTCGCCCACTTCACTTCCCCAGGTTACTAACCCTTCCTGACCTCTGCAGGTACTATACGCTCACTTGGGACACCTCACCAACATTCCCCCATCTGTGCCTCATCTAATGGCCCAATTGCTTCCACCTCAATCCGTTCTTGTTCTTATCTCATTCCAGGAGAAAATGGACCACAATAAGAAAGAGAGGGCAAAGATGAGTCGTGGGATGATTATCATTTGTCTGTTCACCCCAAGGGAAGAGAGATTCCTTGCATTAGTGGGAGAGGATAGAGAAGCTCATGTGGTGATGTCGTGTCTCCACAACCAAGTAGGATTCATTATGATATGAGTGCTGCCCACACCCTCAACACCCATTGCCACCACAGTGAATGCATTCATAACATGTCCAAAACCTCTACCTTTATTTCACAACTCATCCCCAATCTTGTCTCCTACAGGCATGAGTGACTCCCTACAACCTACAGCTGCAATGCCAGCATACTTTTGAGTTGCAATTCCTCTACATAAGAGTGTAGGGATGGGTTGGGACAGCAAAGAATTCTGCTCTAGGAAGCTCGAGGTTTCTTCCACCTCGAGCTTCCTAGAGCAGAGGAACCAGCATGATTTTAAGGATGTTGACAGATTGGAGAGCATGTTGTCTTGTCTTCTTTCTCTTCAGTTCAGTACCAGGTAAAGAAGATGATTGTGGAAGACATAACCATATTGCAATTCCATTGTGGTATAGATGGAGGGAAAGACTCACGAAAATCTTACACTCTCTTTTGTCATCTCTCTACGTGGCTGTAAATGTTGGTGCTACACAGGTTAGTTCTTAATTCTGGTTATGCATGGCAACTACACTCATAGCAAATTTCCATTAGGATAATATAAATATATTAATATAGGATTTGTTTTTCATTAATTACTTAAATTCTAGAATGGCTCCCAATGATCAGAAGTTAGTAAAAGCAACGTTGCTTTTTAAAAAAGGAAGAACGTAGAAAACAGGAAACTAAGGAAATGTTAGCCTAATTTAAATCAGTAGGCAAAATACCACAGTCAATTAACAGGAAAATCATAAAACGGCACCTCATAGAGTCATAGAGATGTACAGCATGCAAACAGATCCTTCGGTCCAACCCGTCCATGCTCACCAGATATCCCAACCCAATCTAGTCCCACCTGACAGCACCCGGCCCATATCGCTCCAAGCCCTTCCTATTCATATACCCATCCAAATGCCTTTTAAATGTTGCAATTGTACCAGCCTCCACCACATCCTCTGGCAGCTCATTCCATACTCATACCACCCTCTGTGTGAAAAAGTTGCCCCTGAGGTCTCTTTTATATATTTCCCCTCTCACTCTAAACCTATGCCCTCTAGTTCTGGACTCCCTGACCCCAGGGAAAAGACTTTGCCTATTTATCCTATCCATGCCCCTCACAATTTTGTAAACCTCTATAAAGTCCCCCCTCAGCCTCCAACGCTCCAGGGAAAACAGCCCCAGCCTGTTCAACCTCTCCCGATAGCTCAAATCCTCCAACCCTGGCAACATCCTTGTAAATCTTTTCTGAACCCTTTGAAGTTTCACAACATCTTTCCAATAGGAAGGAGACCAGAATTGCACGCAATATTCCAATAGTGGCCGAACCAATGTCCTGTACAGCCGCAACATGACCTCCCAACTTCTGTACTCAATACTTTGACCAATAAAGGAAAGCATACCAAATGCCTTCTTCACTGTCCTATCTACCTGTGACTCCACTTTCAAGAGCTATGAACCTACACTCCAAGATCTCTTTGTTCAGCAACACTCCCTAGGAGCTTACCATTAAGTGTATAAGTCCTGCTAAGATTTGCTTTCCCAAAATGCAGCACCTTGCATTTATCTGCATTAAACTCCATCTGCCATTTCTCAGCCCATTGGCCCATCTGATCAAGATCCTGTTGTAATCTGCGGTAACCTTCTTCGCTGTCCACTACACCTCCAATTTTGGTGTCATCTGCAAACTTACTAACTATACCTCTTATGCTCACATGCAAATCATTTATGTAAATGACAAAAAGTAGAGGACCCAGCACCGATCCTTGTGGCACTCCATTGGTCACATGCCTCCAGTCTGAAAAACAACCTGTCACCACCACCCTCTGTCTTCTACCTTTGAGCCAGTTCTGTATCCAAATGGCTAGTTCTCTCTGTATTCCGTGAGATCTAACCTTGCTAACTAGTCTCCCATGGAGAACCATGTCAAATGCCTTACTGATATCCATATAGATCACATCTACCGCTCTGCCTTCATTAATCCTCTTTGTTACTTCTTCAAAAAACTCAATCAAGTTTGTGAGACATGATTTCCCATGCATAAAGCCATGTTGACTATCCTTAATCAGTCCTTGCCTTTCCAAATACATCTACATCCTGTCCCTCAGGATTCCCTCCAACAACTTGCCCACCACCGACGTCAGGCTCACCGGTCTAAATTTCCCTAGCTTGTCCTTACCACCCTTCTTAAACAGTGGCACTACGTTAGCCAATCTCCAGTCTTCCGGCACCTTACCTGTGACTATGGATGATATAAATATCTCAGCAAGAGGCCCAGCAACCACTTCTCTAGCTTCCCACAGAGTTCTAGGGTACACCTGATCAGGTCTTGGGGATTTATCCACCTTTATGCGTTTCAAGACATCCAGCACTTCCTCCTCTGTAATATGGACATTTTTCAAGATGTCACCATCTATTTCCCTACATTCTATGTCTTCCATATCCTTTTCCACAGTAAATACCTAGAAAATCAGAATGAGTGAGCAGAGCAAGGAAATATTCGCATGCATAAATCACAAAGAATTGTCATGCAGCTACAGGGAACAATAAAGTAGGCCAATTATCTGTTTGTTATTCTTACAAATGAATTGGATAATAGGAGTAATGTAGTCATTTTACAATCATATGGCTATTGGTGAAGCCATATCTAGAGTATTGTATGTAATTTTGACTTTGTTAACTAAGGAAAGATGCATTTGCTAAAGGCACTTGTAATGTGGATTTGTTCAAGTTATCTATGCCAGCAATCAATAGATTTCTGAGTTTGATGAGAATTATAAGGACAAGGAAATAGTATAGAAAGAAGAATTGAGATGGAAAATCAGCTGTGACCTTGATAAATGTCAAGTAGGCTGAAAGGCCATATGGCTTAGTCTAGCAACTATTACTTATTTCTACTCTCATGTGCAATTTTAAAATAATGCAAAATGAAGTCTATATCAATTCTAAAATATTTTGCAGGGGTTTTCATGGCTAAAATATCTTGTTTATCTGTGTCTAATTGTACATTCATATAGTTCAATGGAGCTCTGAAGGAGACCCACACCAACTTGAAATGTTAACTCAGGTTCTCCCTCCACAGATGCTGCCAGACCTGCTGAGTTTCTTCAGCATTCTTTGTTTGTTTTTTCAGATTTCCAGCAGCTGCAATATTTTGTCTGTATATTAATATATGATTTTGTTTCTTCTTTTACTCTAAATGGCATGGTGAGCCTTAATTACTAGCATTGAAAGCTAATTTTCATAATTTGAATTTGATTTCTTAAGATTTTAATATTGTTTGAGATTCAGAAAAATCTAAAAAACTTTTTTAACTTTTCATATTTATCTCTTTCATTTCTCACTTGATGTAATCTTTCTTTCACTGTCTTAATTTCACTTTCTGTCCCAGATTTGACACAGTTGAACTAACAATTTCGAGTTCAGTCTCTACACTGCTCATAAGCAATGTTTCAGTCTGGTTGGTTAAGAAGATAGACACTTTTTTATCTTATTCACACTGGTTCCAGATCATTTTAGCTCCCTTACATACTGTCAGTTCTAGTACAAAAGCCCATTAAAAATATCTTAGCAAGAGCAACAAAAATCTGTCCCACTGTTGCATGTCAATTTCCTTATCATCATCATGGACCTCAAAGAATCAAGGAATCATACAGAATTCCTACAGTGTGGAAGCAAGCCATTTGGCCCATCTGAAGAGCGTCTGTGTAGGTTTCTCTGGTGGATATGAATCTATAGATAACCGTGGTTGGTTATGAAATGTGTAAAACGGATGCCTTCTGATTAATTGATGATATCAGTAATGGAACAAAGATTGCCTTGCAAAGAGATGTAAACAGCTATTTTAATGGTCAAATGCTTAATACATTGAGAGGATTGGAAGAAGATCTTATTTGAGGAAAATAAATTGCCTCAGGCTGATTTTCCTTACTCTTTTCGATTTTGTTAGTCTTTCAATTTATATCAATATAATGTTAATGTATTTCTACAATTTTATTTAGGATGTAAAGTGTTTTAGGATATTGTAGCCATGCAATATATGCGCACATATATGGGATGAATATGCTCATAGAGTCATAGAGAGTCATTGAGTCAAACAGCACAGAAACAGGCTCTTTAACCCACCATATCTATGTCAACCAACAAACACGAAACTACAGTAATTCCATTTACCTGCACTTGGTCCAAGGATTACTATGCCCCGGTATTTTAAGTACTCATCCAGATGCTTCTTTAATGTTCCGAGAGTACTTGCCTCCACCACTTTCTCAAATTTCACATATCATGTATCTACTACCCTCTGGGTTAAAACTTTTTTTTCTTAGATCTCCTCCACATCACTGGCTCTCCACCTTAAATTTATGTCTCCTATTCTTAGACATTTCTGCCATGGGGAACGGATCCTTACAATCTGTCTCTGCCTCCCATAATCTTGTATTCCCTCAGCCTCCTCTGTTTGAAGGAAAACAAACCCAGCCTAACCTGTTTCTCCTCATAACTGAGACTTTTCCTCCCAGGCAATATCCTGAAGAATCTCCTCTGCACCCTCTCCACTTCAATCATGTCCTTCTGGTCGTGTGGTGACCAGAGCAGCACACAGTATTCCATCTGTAACCTAACGAAGGCAAGCATCCCATATGCCTTCTTCTACCTGTGCTGACACCTTCAGGGATCTGTGCACAAAAAAGGTTCCTTTGTTTCTCTGTACTCCCTGTGGACCTTCCATACATTATGTATATACTTCCCTTATTAGAGCTCTCAAAACACATCACACCACACTGAAATTAAATTAGATTAAATTCCATCTGCCATTGTTCTACCCAATTTACCAGCTGATTAATTTTAAGCTGTAGCCTAAGACCATCCTCCTCACTACCAACAGCACCGCCACTTTTCATGCCATCTGCACCGTCACAGACTTCATTAGCAAATGCATGGAGGACCCCGTATCAAAGAAGTCAGTTCAAGTGTTCCCCAACCATAAACCTTGGATGAACCAGGAAATGCATTCTCTATTGAAGACCAGACATGCAGCATTCATGATGACCCAGACCAATACAGGAAAGCCAGGATAAAGTATAGCTAATTTAAAACAGAGTAGAGGGGAAACTACTTCTCCCAAACGGTTGTGAATTTGTGGAATTCACTGCCCTGAAGTGCGGTGGATGCTGGGAGAGTGGGTCAATTTAAGGAGAAGTTAGATAGATTTTTAATTGGTAAATGGGTAGAGGTGTTATGGGGAGAAGGTAGGAAAATGGGGGTGAGGAGTATATCAGCCATGATCCAATGGCAGAATAGACTAGATGGACCGAATGGCCTAATTCTGCTCCGATATCTTATGAACTTATGATGTGACCACTGCAAAGCCATCAGGGATGCCAAGAGGTAGTACTGGACCAAGTTAGAAGCCCAAACCACCCATATGGACTCCTGCCACCTGTAATAAGGCCTAACCAGCATTACGGGATACAGCATGAAGCAAAGCAAGATAGCGGACAAAGACACATCCTTCCCTGATGTGCTCAATGCTTTCAATACTCAGTTCGAGCAGGATGCCAGCACATGGTGATGCCTGTCCCATTACACCTGGATACACCTGTTCCCTCTGTCACTGCTGCAGACATTAGATTGGACTTCCTGGGAGTCAAGCAAAGCGACAGGCCTGGACAGTGTCCCCATCCAAGCACTCAGATCCACTGTGGATCAACTGGAAGAGGTATTTACTGACATCTTCAAGCTCTCCCTCCTACAAGCCGAAGTCCTCACCTGCTTCAAGAAGACCACCATTATCCCAGTACCTAAGAAAGCACATGCAATGTGCCTTAATGACTACTGCCCAGTGGCTCTGACCTCAATAATCATGAAGTGCTTCAAGAGGCTGGTCATATTCCACATCAACTCCAATCTCCCAGCCTGCCTCACCCCTTACAATTTACCTGACATAACAGGTCCACAGAGGATGCTGTATTTCCAGCCTTGAGCTCATCCCTGGAACATCTGGACAACAAGGACACCTAAGTCAGGCTCTTGCTCATCGACTACAGCTCTGCCTTCAACCCCATTATCCCCTGCAGACTGATCTCAGAACTCCATGACCTTGGTTTTGGATCCACCCTCTGCAGCTTTCTGACCCATACACAGCAACCAGTGAAGATAGGTAACTGCGCCTTCTCCACGATAACCCTCAACACTGGAACCCTTCAAGGATGCATCCACAGCCCCCTATTGTACTCCCTGTACACCCACGACTGTGTTGCCAAATTCCAAATGAAACCATCTACATGTTCACTGATGACACCACTGTAGTAGGACAGATATTTAACTGTGATGAGTCAAAATACAAAAAGGAGATAGCGGGCTATGTAGTGTGATGCAATGAGAACAGCCTTTCTCTCAATGTTGGCAAAACTAAAGAATTAATAATTGACTTCAGAAAGAGAGGAGGAGAAGATGCCTCCATCTACATCAATGGAGTTGATGTTGAGAGGGTGGAGAGCGTCAAGTTCCTTGGATTGACGATAGACTTCCCACGCAGATGCGATGGTCAAGAAGGTACAACAATACCACTTCTTCCTCAGGCAGCTCAGGAGATTTGTCATGTCCATAAGAATCTTCACCAACTTGATTGCTGGCATGGTGGCTCAGTGGTTAGCAATGGTGCCTCACTGTGCCAGGGACCTGGGTTCAATTCCCCCTTGGGTGACTGTCTGTGTGGAGCTTGCACATTCTCCCTGTGTCTGTGTGCTTTTCCTCCGGGTGCTCTGGTGTCCTCCTACAATTCACCTGAATTGGCTACACTAAATTGCCCATAATGTTAGGTGCATTAGTCACGGGTAAATATAGGGTAGGGGGATGGGTCTGGATGGGTTATTGTTTGAAGGGTCGCTGTGGACTTGTTGAGCCAAAGGGCCTGTTTCCAAAAAAAAAGCTAGGTATTTTTTATAGGCCTCCTCAGAGTTCCAGGGAAAAGGAGGAGAGGATCGGCAAAGTGATTCTGGGTAGGAATGTAAGAAACAGAATGGTTATTATGGGGGACTTTAACTTCCCCAACATTGACTGGAAATGCTATAACTCTAGTAAGTCAGATGGATCAGTTTTTGTCCAAAGTGTGCAGGAGGGTTTCCTGACACTGTATAATGAAGAGCTGACAAGAGGGAAGGCCACACTGGATCTGATGCTTGGTAATGAATCAGGCCAGGTGTTTGATTTAGTTGTAGGTGAGCACTTTGGAGAGAGTGACCATAATTCAGTTACGTTTAGTTTAGTGATGGAAAGGGATCGGTACATGCCACAAGGCAAGAGCTATAGATGGGGGAAGGGCAATTATAATGCAATTAGGCAAGACTTTGGATGCATAGAATGAGGTTGTAAAATGCAGGGGATGGAGGCAATCAAAATGTGGAGCTGGTTTAAAGAACCGATATTGCGTGTCCTTGATAGGTATATCCCTGTCAGGCAGGGTAAGGAAACCGTGGCTTACAACAGAAATTGCATCTCTTGTTAAACGGAAGAGGGAGGCTCATATGATGATGAGACGAGAAGGTTCAGATGAGGTGATGGAGATTTACAGATTAGCTAGGATGGATTTAAAGAGAGAGTTAAGAAAAGCAAAGAGACGACATGAGCAGTTTTTAGCCGGTAGGTATGTGAGGAATAAAAAAGTGACTAGGGTAGGAATAGGGCCAGTCAAAGACAGAAGAGGGAAGTTGTGTGTGGACCCTGTAGAGATCGGAGAGATGCTAAACGAATATTTATCATCTGTTTTCACTCAGGAAAAGGAAAATATTGTAAAGGAGAAGAATGAGATACGTGATATCAGATTAGAAAGGATCGAGGTTAGTAAAGAAGAGGTGTTATCAATTTGAGAAGGAATGAAAGTAGACAAGTCCCATGAGCCGGATGGGATTTATCTGAGAATTCCCTGGGAAGCTAGGGAGGGGATGGCGGAGCCTTTGGCCTTGATCTTTGGGTCATTGTCTACAGGTTTAGAACCAGAGAACTGAAGGATTGCAAATGTTGTGCCCTTGTTCAAGAAGGGCAGTAAAGATAACCATGTAATTATAGACTAGTGAGCCTTACGTCTGTTATGGGAAAAGATTTGAAAAGGATTATAAGAAATAGGATTTATAATCATCTAGCAAGCAATAATTTGATTGGAGATAGTCAACATGGTTTTGACAAGGGCAGGTTATGTCTCACAATCTTCATTGAGTTTTTTGAGAAGGTGACAAGCATGTGGATGAGAGTAAGGCAGTTGACATGGTATACATGGACTTCAGTAAAGCCTTTGATAAGGTTTCACAAGGTAGGCTGTTGGACAAATTGCAGAGGTATGGGATTGAGGGAGTTTTAGCAGCTTGGATTAGAAACTGGATTTCTGTAAGAAGGCAGTGAGTGGTGGTTGATGGAAAATATTCAGCTTGGAGTCTGGTTACTGGTGGTGTGCCATAAGGTTCTATTTTGGGACCACTGCTGTTTGTCATTTTTATAAATGACTTAGACGCGGGCATAGGTGGATGGGTTAGCAAGTTTGCACTAAAGTCATTAGAATAGTGAACAGAGTAGAAGAATGTTGCAGGTTGCAGGGGGACTTGGGTAAATGGCAGAATTGGGCTGACAGGTGGCAAATGGAGTTCAATGTAGATAAATGTGAGGTGATTCATTTTGATAAGAATTACAGGAAGGCAGAATACTGGGTCAATGAAAAGATTCTTGGTAGTGTGGATGTGCAGAGGGATCTTGGAGTCCATGCATATAGATCCCTGAAAGTTGCCACCCAGGTTGATAATGCTGTTAAGAAGCCATATGGTGTGTTAGGTTTTATTCATAGAGGGATTGAGTTCCAGAGCCGTAATGTCATGCTGCAACTATACAAAACGCTAGTGCGGCCACACTTGGAATGTTGTATGCAGTTCTGGTTGCCCCATTACAGGAAGGATGTGCAAGCACTGGAAAAGGTGCAGAGGAGATTTACCAGTATGTTGCTTGGTCTGGAGGGAAGGTCATATGAGGAAAGGCTGAGGTACTTGGGTCTGTTCTCATTGGAAAGAAAAAGGCTAATAGGGGATTTGATAGAGGCATACAAGATGATCAGAAGATTTGATAGGGTAGACAGTGAAAGTCCTTTTCCTAGGATGATAATGTCTGCTTGTACAAGGGGGCATAGCTACAAATTGAGGGATGAAAGATTTAAGACAGATGTCAAAGGCAGTTTCTTTACCCAGAGAGTGGTAAGGGTGTGGAATGCCCTGCCTACCAATGTAGTTAACTCAGCCACATTAGGGAGATTTAAACAATCCTTGGATAAGCACATGGATGATGGTGGGATAGTGTAGGCTTAGATTAGTTCACAGGTCAGCGCTATATCTATGTTCTATATTCTATGTTAACTTACACAGATGCACCATACCGTCCGGGTGTATAACGGCCTGGTGTGGCAACTGCTCTGCACAGGACTGTAAGAAACTACAGAAGGTGGTGTGTACAGCCCAGACCATCATGGAAGCCAACCTTCCATGCATGAACTCCATTTACATGGCTTGCTGCCACAGAAAGGCTGTCAACATTATCAAAGAACCATCGCATCCCGGTAATGCTCTTCTACAACCTCTTCTGTCAGACAGAAGATACAGAAGCCTGAACACAACAGGTTCAGGAACAGCTTCTTCCTGGCCATTAGTAGATTGATGAATGGAGTTTTTAGCTTCAAATGATGCTGATTTTGTTAACGTTGATCGCGCCCAGTGCACACCTTGTGCAATGTAACATGTGTGCCTCTGTTTAAGTGTTTTTACAACCTCATTGCTTACTATGATCTGACTGTACTGCTTGTAAACTAAGCTTTTCACTGTACTTCACTACATGTGACAATAAATCAATCAATCAACTTACTGATTATACATTTTACATTCATATACAAATTGTTAATGTACATAACAAACAGTGAAGGTCCCAACATAGAACATTACAGCACAGTACAGGCCCTTCAGCCCTCGATGATGCACCGACCTGTCATACCAATCTGAAGCCCATCTAACCTACACTATTCCATGTACATACATATGCTTGTCCAATGACGACTTAAATGTACTTAAAGTTGATGAATCTTGCAGGCAAAGGATTCTATACCCTTACTACTGTCTGAGTAAAGAAACTACCTCTGACATCTTCCTGTATCTATCAGCCCTCAATTTAAAGCTATGTCCCCTCGTGCTTGCCGTTCTCATACTTGGAAAAAGGCTCTCCCTGTCCACCCTATTTAACCCTCTGATTATCTTCTATGTCTCTATTAAGTCACCTCTCAACCTTCTTCTCTCCAACGAAAACAGCCTCAAGTCCATCAGCCTTTCCTTGTAAGACCTTCCCCCCATACCAGGCAACATCCTAGTAAACCTCCTCTGCACCCTTTCCAAAGCTTCCACATATTTCTTATAATGCGGTGACCAGAACTGTACACAATACTCCAAGTGCAGCCACACCAGAGTTTTGTACAGCTGTAGCATAACCTCATAGTTCCAGAACTCGATCTCTCTATTAATAAAAGCTAAAACACTGTATGCCTTCTTAGCAACCCTGTCAGCCTGGGTGATCCCTGTGATACACTGCTCACTACAGGCTTCCAATGACAAAATAAAAACTTTCCACTATTACTCTTTGCTTCCCATTTCATAGAATCCCTACAGAGCAGAAACAGGCCATTCAGCCCAACAAGTCCACACATCCCTCCAAAGAGTAACCTACCCAGACCCATTCCCCTACCCTATTACTCTACATTAATCACTCACTAATGTGCCAATTCACCTAACCTGCACACTTTTGGATTGCAGGAGGAAACTGTATCACCTGGAGGAAATCCACACTGACATGGAGAGAATATGCAAACTCCACGCAGACAGGCGCCTGAGGCTGGAATCAAAACTGGGTACCTGATGCAGCTAGCCAGCAGTGCTAACTACTGAACCATTATGCCACCCTTAAGCCATTTGTAAGCCAATTTTATCAACTTGCCTTGGATTCCATGGGCTCTTACTTTGTGGAACAGCCTTCCATGTGGGATCTAGTCAAAGGTCTTACTGAAATCTATGTAAACCACATCAGCTGCACTACCCTCATCAATATACTTAGTCACCTTTTCAAAAGTGTCTAATTCAACTAAATTAATCAGACAGGATTTTCCACTAACAAATCCATGCTGACTATCCCTGATCAATCCCTGCCTTTCCAAATATTGATTGATCCTGTCCCTCAGAACTTTTTCTAAGTATTTTCATATCACTGATGTTAAGCTAACTGGTTGAACAATTACTTGGCCTATCCCTGCTGCCTTTCTTCAACAAAGGAACTACATTAGCTATTCTCCAGTAATCTGGCACTTCAACTATGGAGAACAAACTATTAAATATATCTGCTGGGGCACCAGCAATCTCCTCCCTGCCTCCCATAGCTTTCTGGTATACATCTCATCAGTCCCAATGGATTTAAATTTCTGTGAATACAAGTGAGAAATATTATTGCAGACCTCACTCACATCCACTGGCTTCACACATAGGTTGCCCCGTTAGTCTCCAGTAAGTCCTGCTGTTTCCCTGGTAATACTCTTACTCTTAATTTTCTTATAAAAATCCTTGGGGTTTCCTTGATCCCATCTGCTAAAAATATTTCATGGCTCCTCTTTTCCTCCTAATTTCCTTTATAAGCAACTTCCTATACGCTCTATACATATGAAGGGCCTCCTTCGCTTTTAATGCGCAGTACCTGACATACGCTTCATTCTTTTTCTTTACTAAACCCTCAATATCCCTTGACATCCAGAGTTCCCTCAATTTGCTGCTCTCATCCTGTGCTCTCAGACAAACACACTGGCTGTGAATTCTCACTACACCATTTTAGCAGGCAGCCCAAGATGCTGCTCCCAATCTATGTTTGCCAGCTTCTATTGAATGATTTTGAAATTGGCCTTCACCCAGTATAGACCCTTAACTTTTGCGCTACCCTTATTCTTTTCCAAAAAGATGTTGAAACTTACAGAATTTTGGTCACTATCCCTAAAATGCTCGCCCACTGAAACTCCAATCACTTGACAGGCTTCATTCCCTAGGATCTACCACCGTCCCATCTCTAGTAGGACTATCTATGTACTGGCCCAAAAGAAACTCTCCTGGATGCACTTTAAAAATTCCACCCTCACTAATTGTTTGCTGAAACTAATTATGCTGTAATGTTATATTGGGACTTTGACATGCTCCAGGCCCAGGATTTGAACCTGTGTAGATGGATTGATTTGAGTTGCTGTGATGGATGGTTTGCTCTCAGGAGGACAGCTCCACAACCACGATGTGCTTTTTTTGATTGTGCCAGTAAGCTGCACATGTCAATACCATCAATCAGTTTCTTTCTTTGAGAGAGAAAACAATGGGCGATTAATATTAATGTGACACTTCCCTTCGTTGAAAAATAACTTGACAAATCTTTCTGATTAGGGAGGGCAGTCACCACTTTTGTCACGTGAGCATTGTATACAAGAGAATCAATGAAACCTTTTGATGTGAGTTACGTAATCACACTATGGATATGTCAAATCATTCGTCGTTTACTAACAAGCATTTTTGGATATGAAACAATGATTGCCATAGATACCTGTTGGCATTTTTCTTTTTATTGATGGTGGGTGGATTGGGAAAAATGCATAAGAGAAGTGGATATTAATTGGTAAACAGATTTGGAGATTGTTGATCAAGCTCCTCGGTTACTGATTGTATTTTGTTCTTCTTCTTGCTGGGGCTATCAATTATATTGCCCACTTCAGCCTGATCAAAATTAGTTCATGGAAGACAAAAAAGGCTACACATTGTTTCCTGGTTGGGATGAAATACTGCATGGATTCAAAAGTTTTAAATTTTTGAAAATGATACATATATGAGTTTATGGCTTGCTAACATTTTCTCCGCAATTTGTGTAATTATAAACACAGAAAAAGTGGTCATTTGTCTTATTTGCTATTTGCGCGCATTACTGTTTGCAAATTTGACTTAGGTAGAGTTGAATTTATATAGCAGTTTGTACAAACCCAGGATGTCAAAAAGCTCTTTACAGCCAATCAGTTACATTTTTGACATGTAATCACTGTTGTAAAGTAGGGACAATATCAGCTCTTCAAAAATATCTCATGGATGTGAAATATATGGGTCATCATTAGGATTAACAAGGTGTTACAGGTGCAAGTTCCTTTTGCCCTTTGTTACTTCTATCCAATTTACAAGCAACATTTATAACTACACTATGTTTGTGGAATTGTCCTGTTTGTAAATATTGTAGCATTTCAAGGAGTTCAATGGTCTTTTTTCAAACAAGTGAAGAATGGATAATTTAAAATTGAATTAGAAGTGGACTGTATAAATTGAGAATGTCGAGGGGCTTCAGAGTCTAAAGTCAGTAAATGTACTTCAAAATTGTTCCGTGAACTACTGCCCACAAAAGCCCCAAGAGGTAGCTCATATTTTGACTAGTAATGCTAAACGACTCAGACAGCAACCAGTTAATGGAAGTTGAGGCACTCCTGATCAACTTTGATGTGATCTGACATTCAACTGTAATGAGGGCGAAGTCCGCGATTCCAATAAGCCAAATTTTAAGTAATTTATAAAAGTCTGATCAAACTGACTGTAAGGACAAATGGAATATTTTTGAAAAGCTTCTTGCTGAATGAACTGATTCACTATACAGTAAACTTTGATAATGAGTTTTTAAAAATCTCTCAAAGGATTGAGAAAACAGCTCAACTTGAAATAACGAGGGAAAATATGACACAGCCTTAGGGAAAGAGGTAAGGAAGTCCATTGGGAAGAATATTTCAACCATTGGAAATGAGGAATCTGGAAATGAACATAGCAGCTGCTGTTAAATATAGCAGCAAGAAATTCTTCCAGCATTCAAACATGTTAGAGACTGTCAGTGAAGAACAATGAAACGAAATGATACTGCTGAGATTGAAACTGAGGACAGATATAAGATTGTCTGTATGTGGTGGTAAAGGTCAGGTCCTCTGCTCTTTTCTCCATGCTTTCTGCTCCCATGCTTTGCTCTTCAGCTACTCATAAGATCCTCCTGTTTTTAACTTGAATGACCAATATGATGAGGGAAATGAATAAATGTCATGGTTCATTGCTACCTTCCTCATGTGCGCTTAAAGGAAACACAAATCCTTTTCCAAAGGGATATTCAGTGTCAAAGCAGCTACTGTCCCTCAGTGTTCTGACTCTTCTGCCATCACCACTAAAACCTGCTGTTGACCAGGATCATAACTATGAGTATAGGAGCCTCACCAACATCAAACCTCAACAAGTCATTGACAACCACCCACTGAAATCTCAAATGACCACACTGTTACCCAGATTGTTCTTGCTGAAACATCATCAGCAAAATCTACATAATCAGATCATGATTGTCAACATTAGGATTTAAGTCATGAATAGGTTAGAAGTGTTCAAAACAACCAAGCTCTCTGAGATGAATGATATTTTTCTCAAGGTATCAAGAAAGGGAGACATGATTAAGCTTCTGAATTAAAGCTAATAGCCATTATGACCACATTAGTGATTGCTTGGGAAAGTTTGCTAAATTAGAAACAAGATGTTTACATTTTTATTTAAAAGATAACAAAGCAAATCAAGATCATTTTAGATTCCCATGCCTGAGAGCACTACCATCACTTTGCCAACAGAACCCTGCTTTACTTTGTTGCTACTGCCATTGTTGGCTGTGCCTCAATTTGAGTATTGCTGCAGTTCTTCATGCCACTGAATGGGTTGGTTCTCAACCATATATCTACAGATACATGGGCAGGATGTCCCACAAGACCAGACTTCTCTCTTTGTTTTGAATGCTTCACCCAAGCCTTTTTTTTGCTTTATCTTGTGCTTAAAGCCAGTAAATTTACATGCAAATTGTGAGTCTGGAATATCTCATGCATGGAATAACTCTCCTTGAGGTTGCATGCTCCTTATCACTAAATTATGTTCTTCGATTCTTCAAGAACTGTAACACTCTTGAATTATATCTGTACACACCTCTATGGTGTAGTCTCAAAATCTCTCTCTTCACGTGTTCATTTCTCTTCTCCTGAGGTCAGAGTCATGTCATCAGTTACATCATCAGAAGTTGCAAGAATCATATTTTACCACCAATCTCTACATTAAATTATTTCTGCTACACAATGAAGTCCTCATTATTTCATCTGCAGTCTACTTATTTGTTATGGACATAGGTGCTTATGGGCTCAGACTGACTTCAGTGTAAGTTTCACTTGTCTCTAAGTGACATTCAAATGGTGTGATGTATAATATTACTACTTTGTTTGCATGGTTAAATTTTAGAGACCCATTATGTTCAGGATTTCATATTTTTGTGCATCAAAAGTCTTTCTTGAAAATAAATAACATTGGCACCAATTCTGAAGGATGTAATTCTGTTAATTTTCAATCAGAAATGCTTGCTAGCACTTCTGACAATTATCAGGACTGCATGAACATGTATTTGTTTGACCTAATCATGGAATAGATTTGTTGAAGATGTGCTTCAAATGACTCCTTAGAGATTTTCATGTCATATCTTGGTTGTGTGCTGCTCCTGTGCTGGATAGTAATTCTACCTGTTTCTGATGAGTTAACATGCTATAAGAAAGCTACTCCCATCACTGGTTATTTGTCTCCTTTTCCTCTGTATTTAGGCTAGTGACAGGCTATCATATCCATAAAGATTCCCTGCTACAGCCTGTACCATGAACAGGCTATAATTTAGTCGGCATTGTAACATAGTAATTATGTTATTGAACTAATGATCTGGTCACGTAGTTCAAATCCCGCAATGGTAGCTGGGCAATTTGAGTTCAATTAATTAAATAGAAATATGTAATAAGAAAATTGTAGATATTTGGTTCAATAATGCCTTTTAGGGAAGAAAATCTGTCATCTATGGCTGTTTGATTCAATAAATGCCATCCTTTATGTTGTGAATGAATAAAAAAAATCTGAATTTCTTTTCTGAATAGATTCTGAACAGTTTGAATAGCTTCTCTTTTATGAGTTAAATCCTCTGTGTATAACTGAAATGATTGATTTTGTTTACCGAAATGTTAATCTGGGCAATCCTTCTGTACTGATGGTCAATAATATTCACAAACACTATTTCAAAGTTATATGTCAGTTTATAACAAAAAAAGGGAAAGATTAAACAGAAAGAGAAAACTTATGATAGTCACAAAGAAACTCAACATTGCAAATAGCCGAGTGGAGTACAGAAAGTATAGGGAAGAAAAAAAATCAATGAGAGGACATTAAAAAATATGAGCAAGCAAGATAAAGGAAATCCCAAAGATGTTTTACCATTATTAAAGAGTAAAAGGATATTTGAGTAAAATATAGGACTTATCAAAGATGAAAAAGGGAACTTGTGTGAAGATGCAGAGAATATGGGAAGAATTTTAAATGAAGTATCCTGTATTCACAAAGGTGAGGGATGCTGTGGATATAATAAACTAAAAGGAGCATTGCATGAAAGTGTAAATCACCAGGGCCAAATAGATTGTTTCTTATGATGGGGAATGAGGTCAGGGGTGAAATAGCAGATGCTCTGAAGATTATATTTCAATCTTGACTAGACACAGATAAGGTACCAGAGAAATGGAGGAATATAAATATGATTCTGTATTTTTAAAAAGGGTACAAAAGAAATGCCAAACAATTATAGGCCAGCTAGTCTTATTTTGGTGAAGGGTAAATTGTTAGAGCCAATCCTGAGAGATCGGATAAACCATCACTTAAAAAGGTATGGACTAGTCAGGGATAGTCAGCATGGCTCTGGTAAGGGAAGGTCATGCCTTACAATTTTGATGAATTCTTAGGAAGTGACAAGGAGGATCAATGAGGGTAGTGCAGTGGATGTCATCTACATGGATTTTAATAAGGCATTTGACAAGGTCCCACATGGCAGACTGGCTAAAAAAGTAAAAGCCCTTGGGATACAGAGTTATGTGTCAAATTGGATCCAAAGTTGGCTTAGTAACAGGAAACAAAGGGCAATGGATGTTGGCCATCCTTGTGAATGGAAAGATGTTTCGAGTTCTGCAGAGCTCAATGTTGGGACCCCTGCTGTTTGTCTTATACATTAATGATTTGGACTTGATTGAGGGGGCATAATTGGGAAATTTGCAGGCAATACAAAAATTGGTCATGTAGTGAATAGTGTAAGCTCCAAAATGATATAGATGAGTTGGTGGAGTGAGCATGAAGTTGGTAGATCGAATTCAACTCTGATAAGTGTGAGGTAATGCATTTAAGGAAGTCAAACAGCAAAAGGGAATACACAATAAACAGGGAATATACTGAGAGGGGTAGATAAACATAGAATTCTTGGTGTGAAAATGCATATGTCCCTAAAGGTAGCAGTACAGGTAGATAAGATTGTAAAGAAGGCATATGGAATGCTCTCCTTCGTTGGGAAAGCTGTAGAATATAAATGTAGGGATATAATGATGAACTGTATAAGACACTGGTGAGGCTACAGCTGGAATATTGTGTGCAATTCTGGTCACCATGTTACAGGAAAGATGTAATTGCTCTGGAGAAAATGCAAACAAAGTTTACTGGAATGTTGCCAGGGCTGGAGAATTGTAGCCACGAGGAGAGATTGGACAGGTAGGGGTTGTTTTCCTCAGAGTAGAGAAGGCTGAGGGGTGACATGATTGAGATATGTAAAACTGTGAGGGGTTGAGATGGAGTAATTGGGGGACTCTGTTTCCCTTGGCAGAGAACCAGGGGTCATAGATTCAAGCTAAATGGCAGAAGGATTAGAGGGAATGTGAGGCAAAACTTCTTTATGCAGAGGGTAGTGGGTGCCTGAGTTGGCAGTAGCGACAGAAACCCTAAACAGTGCCCTTTTAAAAAATGCTTAGATCTGCACCTTAAGTGCTATAAACTGTAGGGCTATAGGCCACATGCAGGAAGATGTAATTAGATAGGGCTTAAGTTTTCTTTGGGAGGGTATGGACAAGATGGACCAAATGGCCCTCTTCTGTACTGTATCATTTCTATGGTTCCATGCTTCTAACAATTAAAAATTTCCTTCATGTTGTCATTTTGCCAACAATAAAGTATACATTTAACAACTGTGCAACAAACTGTTAGATCAAAATCACAGGGCTGAATCTTACGTTTTATTGGCTAAGTATGAATTGCATCGAGTTTTTTCACAGGTGTGTCATTGCAAGGACCAGCAAGATCTCTTGCATTATCTGACCAAGCTGGCCCATTAATTACCTACCTTATCCCTATGGTGTCTCTCATGTCTTATTACCACTCTATCTTAGCATGTGCCCTTCCCAGAATAACTCGCCACTCATCAGATGTCATCCAAGAATCTGCAGCCCTTGTCCCAGCACCCACCTTTGAAAGGCCACTATGCAACAGGACAGGCACTGGAAATCTGACATTGCCCATCACTGGCAACAATATTGCATATCATCCACGAAGCCATGTTGCCCATGACCCTTGGCTGACACTCCTCGCACATAAAATTCCACTGTCTCACCTTAGTCACTGTTTAACCACCACAGCATACATGTCACTTGCCCTAGCTAGAAGCTATTCAATAACCCCCTAAGCTAGTGATACCTATCCTTAATGTCCACTGTAGGGCTGCATCCTGTCATCCACCAGTAGCAGAACATCAAATGGACAAATAGGAACACAATCTCAGCTTTTATTTATAGAGTGAAAAAGTGAACAGAAATTAACCTAATAAGTCACCCCTGCAATATCAACCAGATTTTGGAATCAAGAATCAAAATGGAAGAGTCAATGATGGTCTGCTGCACTCAGCTTCATTTTACTTAGAGACATAAAGTCGTAGAGCTGGACAGTACAGAAATAGATACTTTGGTCCAACTCGTCCATGCTGATCAGAAATCCTAAATTAATCTCGTCCCATTTGCCAGTACTTGTCCCATATCTAAACGCTTCCTATTCATGTACCATCTAGATGCATTTTACATGTTATAATTGTACCAGCCTCCACCACTTCCTCTAGCAGCTCATTCCATACATGCACCACCCTTTGCATGAAAAAGTTGTCTGTTTTAAATCTTTCCCCCTCACCTTAAAACTATGCCTTCTAGTTTTGGACTCTCCCAACCCAGGGAAAAGACCTTATCTATTCACCCTATCCATGCCCCTCATGATTTTATAAACCTCTATATGTCATCCCTCGGCCTCTGACACTCCAGGGAAAGCAATCCTAACCTATTCAGTCTCTTCCTATCCTTGGAGTAAGTTACTGTCAGGTGTGTAGCTCAGTCACAGGTAAACTTTATCATGGACAACATCAGTTTCCTCCAATCCAATGTCCTCATCCTCCTCTTCAGAAAACTATTCCCACTCCCTCAGTTCTTCTGCATTCAGCACATTGTCTCTTTGCCTACTCCAAATGACACAGCACACTCCCTAGACTGGCTGAACTACTGAAACCGCATCTTCAAAAGCTCTATACTTGGCTCAGTCATGGCCCTTGTATGAGATTCAGTCCGTAGTGTCTCAGTCAAATCAGGAACTAACTGCATTGGGCACACTTATTTTTGGTATAATTATGTTGTTGAATCCTGTTGTCAATTTTTACTTATGCACTCTTCTCTGTCCTATAATCAGGTTTAATGAACACTTTTCTATATCACAATCAGGTTTTACACCACAAAACTCCAATCTAAATTGCATTTTGTAATTCCGTTTTTAAACAAGAGTGTGAGAGTAAACATTGGTGTATTTTAACACGTGATTAGGAGGGAAGAGAGCTGACTCAATGCATATTTTTAGTAGCACAACAATGCAGTTAGAGTACAATAAAGTCACTTCCAAGATTGCTTTCTGAAAACAAAATGAGTAAGTAAAGAGAGCTGTCAATGCTGTAACATATGGGAGCACTGACAGGCCACTAATTCAGCAACTTGATATTACCATTGTTCATGGATGATTGTGCATCGCAAGGTTCTGAACTAGAACAACAACATTTTGATGTTGACAGCTTGTGTCTGGTTCTAACTGAATAGATTGAATTGGTAGACTGAGAACGTAAGATCTCAGAGATGGTAATCCCTTGAGTAAAATGGGAAAAATGTAACTCATTTGGATTCTTGTTTTTGGATCAATGTTTGCTGATTGATTTTCTTGTGCTGCATTTAGTCGAGTTTTAGTTCACTTTGCACTATCAGCTGCAGTGTGTAAAATGTTCATCAATATATCAGCAGCTTTACAATGCACCTGTGAATACCTATTTGTATAAATATTTCTGTAATCAAATCAATGTATGAAATTTAACTAAAACAAGAGATACAATTGTTTTGCTTTCCATTTCACAGTGAGCAAGTTAACCTTGATTTTTTTCAATTTCTCCCACTTAATGCACTACTTTTTGAAGCTTTCCCTGGATTTTATCTCCCTTTTCCAAAAGGTGAAGATTCTTGTTGAAGTCAGTACATTTAGAAGAGGAAGAGAAGGAATAAGAACCTACAATTTCTGTTTGATTATGACTGAGTACTGGCAGGCAAGAGCCAGTGTGGAGAGTTGTCAAAAAATGTCATTCATGGAAGGTGGCTGTCACTGGGTGGACCAGCCTTAAATGGCCATGGAGAAAGTGAGCTGACATCATGAACTGCTGTAGTCCTTGGCATGTAGGAACTCCACAAGCTGTTCTACCAGGAATTTGACCCAAATGACAATGAAGGAACATTGATATAGTCCTAAGTTGGTTTGGTGATTTGCATAGATGGGAAATTGTAGGTGGTGCTTTTTTTTTATATTCACTCATAGAACGAGGACATCACTGGCTGGCCAGTATTTATTATAGAATCATAGAATTGCTATAGTGCAGCAGCAGGCCCATTGAGTCCGCACTTTCCCTCCAAAGAGCATTCTATCCAGGCCCATCCCCTCCAACCTTGTACCCTGTAATCATATATTTCCAATGACCAATCCAACTAACCTATACATCCCTGTGCAGTATGGGAAATTTAGCATGGCTTATTCACATTATCTATCTTTTCTTTGTGGGAGGAAACTGGAGCACCTGGAGAAAATCCATGCAGACATGAGTAAAATATGCAAAATCCAACACAATCGCCCGAGGCTGGAATTGAACCCGGTCCTCTGCGCTGTGAGGCAGCAGTACTAACCACCTAGACACCGTGCCACCCTATTGCCCATCTCTAGTTACCCTTGAGAAGGTGCTGGTGAGTTGCCTTTTTGGTCTGCTGCACTCCACATGCTGTAGGTTGACCCACAATGCACTTAGGGAGGGAAATCCAGAATTTTGATACAACAGTGAAGGAACAGCGATATATTTCCAAGTCAAGATGGTGGGTGGCTTCAAGGGAAACTTGCAGGTTGTGGTGGTCCCATATATCTGCTGTCCTTGTCAGGCACCTGCTCAGCTTTAGACATGAGATCCACACTTTACTGTAACCTCCACTTACAAATATACCTTTTCCCATTATCCTAATTGCCACCCCGTTGTCCCTTCACCTTTCAATGCCCAAACCTCTAGAATAGGTTCCAAAGCCTCCCATGTCAGCACACGCTCATGGCCCTCCATACCCTCTTCTCCTATTTCTGTGGATGGAGCCAACAGACCGATAGTGGCTTTGAGTGACATCAGGCAGCTCTTGATGAGAAGGGCCCAGGCCCCTGACTGATGGGTGGCATGGTGGCACAGTGGTCAGCACTGCTGCCTCACAGCGCCAGAGACCTGGGTTCAATTCCCACCTCAGGCGACTGATTGTGTGGAGTTTGCACATTCTCCCCTGCGTGGGTTTCCTCCAGGTGCTCTGGTTTCCTCCCACAGTCCAAAAATGTGCAGGTTAGGTGAATTGGCCACACTAAATTGCCCATGGGTCTGGGTGGGTGTGCTTCGGTGGGTCGATGTGGACTTGTTGGGCCGAAGGGCCTGTTTCCACACTGTAAGTAATCTAATCAAATCTAATCTAATGATGCCTGTATGTCTCCTTAAAGGTAAAAAATGAGGTCTGCAGATGCTGGAGATCAGAGCTGAAAATGTGTTGCTGGTTAAAGCACAGCAGGTTAGGCAGCATCCAAGGAACAGGAAATCCGACATTTTGGGCATAAGCCCTTCATCAGGAATGAGGAGAGTGTGCCAGGCAGGCTAAGATAAAAGGTAGGGAGGAGGGACTTGGGGGAGGGGCGATGGAGATGTGATAGGTGGAAGGAGGTCAAGGTGAGGGTGATAGGCCGGAGTGGGGTGGGGGCGGAGAGGTCAGGAAGAAGATTGCAGGTTAGGAGGGCGGTGCTGAGTTGAGGGAACCGACTGAGACAAGGTGGGGGGAGGGGAAATGAGGAAACTGGAGAAATCTGAGTTCATTCCTTGTGGTTGGAGGGTTCCCAGGTGGAAGATGAGGCGCTCCTCCTCCAGCCGTCGTGTTGTTATGTTCTGCCGGTGGAGGAGTCCAAGGACCTGCATGTCCTTGGTGGAGTGGGAGGGAGAGTTAAAGTGTTGAGCCACGGGGTGGTTGGGTTGGTTGGTCCGGGCGTCCCAGAGGTGTTCTCTGAAGCGTTCTGCAAGTAAGCGGCCCGTCTCCCCAATATAGAGGAGGCCATGCCGGATCTTCACCATCCCTCCAGACCTCCCCCTCTCTGAGGATGAAAGATCAGTCCTCAGCAGAGGCCTCACCTTCATTCCCCTACGCCCTCGGATCAATGAGTTCAACACGCGGCGAGATATTGAACAATTCTTCCACCGCCTTCGCCTCCGTGCCTACTTTCACAACCAAGACTCCTGCCCACCCTCTGACGACCCCTTCTCCCACCTCCAACACACCCCATCCACCTGGACACCCCGTGCTGGCCTCTTACCCGCCCTCGATCTATTTATAGCCAACTGCCGCCGCGACATTAACCGACTCAACCTGTCCACCCCTCTCACCCACTCCAACCTCTCACCCTCAGAACGTGCAGCCCTCCACTCCCTCCGCTCCAATCCCAACCTCACCATCAAACCAGCAGACAAGGGAGGTGCGGTAGTAGTTTGGCGCACCGACCTTTATACCGCTGAGGCCAAACGCCAGCACGCGGACGCCTCCTCTTATCGCCCCCTTGACCACGACCCCACCTCCCACCACCAAACCATCATCTCCCAGACCATCCATAACCTCATCACCTCAGGGGATCTCCCATCCACCGCCCCGCACCGCCCGTTTCTACCTCCTGCCCAAAATCCACAAACCTGACTGCCCCGGCCGACCCATTGTCTCAGCCTGCTCCTGCCCCACCGAACTCATCTCCGCGTACCTCGACACGGTTCTGTCCCCTTTAGTCCAAGAACTCCCCACCTACGTTCGGGACACCACCCACGCCCTCCACCTCCTCCAGGATTTTCGCTTCCCCGGCCCCCAACGCCTTATTTTCACGATGGACATCCAGTCCCTGTACACCTCCATCCCCCATCACGAAGGACTCAAAACCCTCCGCTTCTTCTTTTCCCGCCGCACCAACCAGTACCCTTCCACTGACACCCTCCTTCGACTGACTGAACTGGTCCTCACCCTGAATAACTTCTCTTTCCAATCCTCCCACTTCCTTCCATGGGCCCCAGCTATGCCTGTCTCTTCATAGGATATGTGGAACAGTCCATCTTCCGCAATTACACTGGCACCACCCCCCACCTTTTCTTCCGGTACATCGATGACTGTATCGGCTCTGCCTCCTGCTCCCACGAGGAGGTTGAACAGTTCATCAACTTTACTAACACCTTCCATCCCGACCTCAAATTCACCTGGACTGTCTCAGATTCCTCCCTCCCCTTCCTAGACCTTTCCATTTCTATCTTGGGCGACCGACTCAACACAGACATCTACTATAAACCGACTGACTCCCACAGCTACCTGGACTACACCTCCTCCCACCCTGCCCCCTGTAAAAACTCCATCCCATATTCCCAATTCCTTCGTCTCCGCCGCATCTGCTCCCAGGAGGACCAGTTCCAACACCGCACAGCCCAGATGGCCTCCTTTTTCAAGGACCGCAGATTCCTCCCAGACGTGATCGATGATGCCCTCCACCGCATCTCCTCCACTTTCCGCTCCTCCGCCTTTGAGCCCCGCTCCTCCAACCGCCACCAAGACAGAACCCCACTGGTTCTCACCTACCACCCCACCAACCTCCGTATACAACGTATCATCCGCCACCTCCAAACGGACCCCACCACCAGGGATATATTTCCCTCCCCTCCCCTATCAGCGTTCCGCAAAGACCACTCCCTTCGTGACTCCCTCGTCAGGTCCACACCTCCCACCAACCCAACCTCCACTCCCGGCACCTTCCCCTACAACCGCAGGAAATGTAAAACTTGCGCCCACACCTCCTCCCTTACTTCACTCCAAGGCCCCAAGGGATCCTTCCATATCCGCCACAAGTTCACCTGTACCTCCACACACATCATCTATTGCATCCGCTGCACTCGATGTGGCCTCCTCTATATTGGGGAGACGGGCCGCTTACTTGCAGAACGCTTCAGAGAACACCTCTGGGACGCCCGGACCAACCAACCCAACCACCCCGTGACTCAACACTTTAACTCTCCCTCCCACTCCACCAAGGACATGCAGGTCCTTGGACTCCTCCATCGGCAGAACATAACAACACGACAGCTGGAGGAGGAGCGCCTCATCTTCCACCTGGGAACCCTCCAACCACAAGGTATGAATTCAGATTTCTCCAGTTTCCTCATTTCCCCTCCCCCCACCTTGTCTCAGTCGGTTCCCTCAACTCAGCACCGCCCTCCTAACCTGCAATCTTCTACCTGACCTCTCCGCCCCCACCCCACTCCGACCTATCACCCTCACCTTGACCTCCTTCCACCTATCACATCTCCATCGCCCCTCCCCCAAGTCCCTCCTCCCTACCTTTTATCTTAGCCTGCCTGGCACACTCTCCTCATTCCTGATGAAGGGCTTATGCCCGAAACGTCGAATTTCCTGTTCCTTGGATGCTGCCTAACCTGCTGTGCTTTAATCAGCAACACATTTTCAGCTGTATGTCTCCTTGACCACATTAGGCACCAATGCCCCGTTAACTCCCCAACCACCACTTTCTTCTTGGCTGGCTATGTAGACTGCAGAACCACGGATTCCCCGATATAGAATGCCACAACTGGACACCTGACTGTGGACATTCCCTGGACTGATATTAGAGGCTGCCCTTGACTCACTGTGCTGAGACCCTGATGGACCCGTCTAAGACTTTGAGACTTGGCTGCTTCCACTTTGGCCAGAGCCAGTGTGAAGACTTGCATTTGGTAACTGCCTGAGGTGAGCAGCTCCAAGATTTGCAAAATATCATGATCCAGAGATGGGCTGACAGTGTTAACAGCAAGATCTGAGATGTTTTGTGCATTTTGAGCAGAGAGATGAATCTGGTGTATCACCAAAAGTCATCTTCAAGGTGACAAGTTCTATCACCAAATATATAATGCAAATAAGTATTGGACTCAGAAGCCAGTGAGTACATGAATAGGGATACTGGCCAGAGAAAAATCAGGATATTCAACAATTTGTGAATGTCATGTCAAACATGTAAACCCCAGCAGCAGAAAGGGCCTCTACCTCCACATAATGTTCCATCCACCACTTTGACTAAAATAGCAATAGACCTATACAAATTACACAGGGAAGATTACATCCTTGTTATGGATTACCTCTCTAAACTACCCACAAATTAACATCAGAACAGGTGACACCATTGTTGACACGATGAGCATTATTTTCAACTATTTTGGTGTCCTGGATCAGACAGTGTCTGACATAGACCACAGTTCACTGGCAAACCATTTCAAGACTCATGTACTAGGTTGGCTGTGAACCTTATCACATTGTCATTCTACGAGCCACACTCAAATTGTGTAGTAGAACGTATTGTGCTGGTGCTAAGGGTCAGACTCCGGCTGGAGTGCAAATTGGAATGTGAGGGGAAGGTTCCAGTTGTCATGGACCACAGAGGTAGCAGTGACATAGGTAGGATAAGGAAAGAGATTCTGCTGAGGGATTGCAAGCAGTTTAGGGCTAAATTAAACAGCATTCCCACAAAGGTAAGAATTTTAGGACTGCTACCTGAACTACATGCAAATTGGCATAGAATAAGTAAGATTAGAAAGGCAAATATGTGACTCAAAGATTACTGTAAGAGAAATGAATTCTGATACATAGGGCACTGGCATCAATACTGGGGAAAGAGAGAGGTGTCTTTTGGGACAAGCTAGAGACAGTGGCATGCTAAATTATATGAATAATGTTGTAAATAGGACTTTAACCTAATTAGTGGCAGGGATGGTTTAATTGAAGAAATTGAAACATATCAGATAAGCTGTTAGTCATAGGCAAGATCTTGTAACAATGTTTATCATGAAGGACAAAGTATTTTACAACTAATGGGTCAAATAGAAAACAAGCTACCAGGGCCAGATGGCTTGTATCCAAGGATTTTAAAGAAAGTGGCTGCAGAGATAACGGAAGCAATGGTTGAAGTATTCCAAAAACTCACTGGAATTTGTGAGAGTTCCAGTGGAATAGAAAACTGATAGTATGATACTTTTTTCAAACAGAAAGGAGGAAACTATGGATTAGTTAGCCTAACATTTATTGTTCGGAAAGTGCTAGAGTCTATTGTGCAAGAAGGAGATAGATTCATTGAATCATGGAGGTTTACAGCATGGAAACAGACTCTTCAATCTAATTTGTCCATGGGACTAAATTAATCTAGTCCCATTTGCCAGCACTTGGCTCGTATCCCTCTAAACTCTTCCTATTCATGTACCCATGCAGATGCCTTTTAAATATTGTAATTGTCCCATCCTCCACCATTTCCTCTGGCAGCTCATTCTATACATGCACTACCCTCTGTGTGAAAAAGTTGCTCTTTAGGTCCCTTTTAAATCTTTCCCATCTCATCCTAAACTTAAACCCTCTAGTTGAGAGATATGAAGATGTGGCAAGAAAGTAAAGTTGACATCTGGCACAGATCATCCATAATCTTATGGAATGGCAGGTCAGGCTTGAGGGTACAAATGTCTTAATACTGCTCCTATTTCTTCTGTTCTACCAAATCAATGATCAAGAAGTGTCAAACATCAAAACAAGATGTTTGCATTACAATGCTTCATTTTTTGGCAATGCAAATAGAACAGGAATTACCACCACACTTTATGTTCAGCAGGCAAGAGCAAACAACCTTGCTCAGCAATGAAGTGTCTAACTATTCTGAGACACAGGACATTCTTCTTCAAAGACTGAGGAAAATGAAAGACATACACAACAAGCAAGCAGGTGAAGGACTACTACAGCCTCACTCTGGGTAGGGAGCATATGTTAGAAATAGAAATACAACTACGTAGATACCAAAAAGAAAGGTTTCTAAAATACACAACTAACCCCCAGCTTACACTGTTCTGATCATGGTACTTCATTGTGGAGGAATAGAAGCCAAATCAGACCATGTACAGCACATCAATCACGCACAAAGAGAGTGAGGAAGAGCACTCGGATAATGCTGACTGCGATAATGTTGGGTGACAGCAACCAGCAGTATGATAACAAAATTGTCAAAAAAGGTCGTGATTTGGAGATGTCAGTGTTGGACTGGGGTGTACAAAGTTAAAAATCACACAATACCAGGTTTAATTGGAAGCACAGTAGCCTTCGGAGCGTCGCTCTTTCATCTGGTGGTTGTGTCAAAAAGGGTGACAAAGAACAATGAGAATAATGCATACCTCTCCAGATGAGTATACTGCTACCACATCAGCCCAGTTTTCAAACTACCAATGTATCGCATAGAAGTTTAAAATCTTGATCTTGTAAACTCTTACCTGCTTGGACAATTATCAAATTAATAAAACTTGGCTATGTTCAGCCATGTATACCTGTTTGGGATAAGATTTTAATTTTGGAAAAGAATGGGATGTTATTTCTCACTGTCACATATCATCACTGTATCATAACCTCTGACCTTCAAAGTATAATGGTCTCACATACCATATTACCTCAGATCACTTGAAGCATGGCACTATTAGAAACATTCTCCTATGTTATAACTCAGCCTAATTTTCACTCAGACATTTATGTGCTAATGGGATATAATATTTGATCATAATATTTTGTTATAATAAATATCTTGGTATCCATACCCAGTATTACATATTATGGGAGATAAGCAATACCTAAGAAATTATTGCTCATCTTTCTCTTAATTTTCAAACTACTCCCCCTATTTCTGGAAACATGTCACCTCAGTATTTAGCTTGTCAAACAGCCATCCTTAAATAAGAAGACCAAAGTTTTGCACAGTATTCCAGATGTCATCACTCCAATGTCCTGGGTAGTTGAAACAAGACTACCCACTTTTATACACCATACTTGGGGGAGGCAATGGCCTAATGGTATTATCACTAATGTATTAATCCAGAGACCCAGGTAATATTCTGAGGAATAGGATTTGAATCCCACCAAAACTGGAAGTAGAATTTGAATTCAATACAGATCTGCAATTAAAAGTCTAATGATAACCATGAAACCATTGTCAACTGATTAAAAAAAACAATCTGGTTCACTAATGTTCTTTAGGGAAGGAAACTGCTGTCCATATCTGGTCTGGCCTACTTGTGGCTCCAGACCCATAGGAAGGCGGTTGATATTTAATTGCCTTCTGGGTAATTAGAGATGGGCAATAAATACTAGCATAGCTTAGCTAGTGAAGCACATGATTGGATATATATATATATATATAAAAAACTCTGCTCAATAAAGATCAGTATTTCTTTGTCTTCCTAATGACTTGCTGTACCTGCATAATAACCTTTTGTGATCCATATACAAGGACACCCAAATGCTTCTCACTGCAAAATTTTGCACTTGCTCCACTTAAGCAATATTTTGCTTTCTATTCGTTCTGCTAAAATATCTCATATTTTCCAATATCATACTACATCTGCCAAATGTTTGACAAATTATTTAACCTATCATTATCCCTTTTCCAGACTTTTTGCGTTCTCATCACAGTTTGATTTCCAACTTGTCATTTTTTGATCAGCAAATTCTTTTTGTCCCTTCATCCATGTCATTAATATAAACCACAAATAGTTCAGGTCCCAGTACTGATCCCTATGGTATTCCACTGGTTATAGGTTCCCACATGAAAATTACCCAATCTCTCTGATTCTGTGTTTCTGGTTAGTTAGTCAATCCGATATTTATGTTTAGATTAGATTAGACTTACAGTGTGGAAACAGGCCCTTTGGCCCAACAAGTCCACACCGACCCGCCGAAGCGCAACACACCCATACCCCTACATTTATCCCTTACCTAACACTACGGGCAATTTAGCATGGCCAATTCACCTGACCCGCACATCTTTGGACTGTGGGAGGAAACCGGAGCACCCGGAGGAAACCACGCAGACACGGGGAGAACGTGCAAACTCCACACAGTCTGTCGCCTGAGTCGGGAATTGAACCCGGGTCTCAGGCGCTGTGAGGCAGCAGTGCTAACCACTGTGCCACCGTGCCGCCCATGTTAATACACACCCCGATAAGTCATGAGCTATTAAGTGCATTACCTTACCAAATCCCTTTTAAAAACACAAATACATATATACCCCTTGTTCACACTGCTTGTTTTCTTTTGCATTTCTATGTTTTGAATGCTATTTGTATCTTCTGTGAAAACAGGAACAATATACTTGTTTAAAGTCTATGCCATTTCCTTGCACCCCATTACTAATTTGCCAGTGTCACCTTCTAAGGGACTAATCCTTACTAAAGCTACTCTTTTCCCTAATCAATATATTTGCATAGGATTTTATGGGTTTCCTTTGATATTATATTTTATTAGTTTTGTATGTTGGTGGGCCATTACATTAGTATTGATTGCTGACTTCAAAATGCATGATGGTTGTTGACATGCCACTGTGGCTTCAACTTTACATCCATTCACAAGAAATGCATCAGCAGTATGACTTTTTTTTTGCTGTCAATGTGTTTAATCGTTGTAGAGACAACAATTAATTCAAGACCCTCTCTGGTGGTTGCTCTTTGGCATAAACCCACTCATGCTCTTCACGGTGGCAGCTTTGAACCAGCAGGCCAGTAATTTGTCATTGGGCTGCTATCTGTATGACATGAAATTTATTCCCTTTGTCCTGAACTTCATTCTTACTTTGAACTGGTCTTTGAGAACATTCTTGATCTTTTCTGGATCTTTTGGAACATTCATGGAAGAACCACATGTTAATTCTGTGAAGTCCTTCCTTGAAAACAGCAAGCAGGACTTATAGAGCTATTTTCATAGGAGCATTTATTGCTTGATTTGTTAAATACAATTACATTCCTTGTTTGAACAACTGTAATTCAGTAGTAGTGCCTCTTGATGCTCAGTCCATAATAAGGTTTCTGCTATCCAAAAATCCATCTTAAAAATGTTGGAGTGTACCATCTTAAATCTTTGTTTCAGTAAAAATAAATAACTTTGCAGTACTGTTAAGGGAAACTATTGATTGTGATGTATTGATTGCTAGGAACAGAGTGTTTTCACCTTCAGCTTCTGTATTGTACTGCACTCGCTTAATGTTCCAACTCAAAAATATACATCAGCCTTTTATTTATAACTAAGATAATCTTATAAACGTATTTTACCTTGAAGGAATTTACATTCTAATCAGAAATAAATTGACTCTGTTTTTGTGGTGGTTATTGTCCTATTTACAGACCTATACAGATATCTGTACTCACACTAACTGACACTGTTTAAGAATGAAGAATTCACTCTAACTATTTTGCACACAAGTTTTGTTTAATGTCCATACATACACAATTCTCAGTAAGTGTTACTTGATAATAATCAAGAGTAGGAACAATGCTTCCTCTCTTTTTCTTCCTCTCTTCTAAACTGGAGAAACCAAGGTAATTTGGAGTATTTCTACTGTTGATCAGTTGACTAGCTATGTCATCACAGATTTGAATTGAAACTTGGGTGGAGGGGGCAGGGATAACTCTTTGTGTTTTAATGATATAACATTATTTATAGAAACTAATGAACTTGACAAAACTCTATCAAAACTGAGAAGTTGGAGTGAGAAACGGTAGTTTTTCACAGTTGTATAATGCAGATACTGAAACAAAATAATTGTTTTGACCTTTACACTTAAATTGTGGTTCAGGATTGGATAATGTGAAATGCCAAAACTGAAATGGACCATTTCAGTCAGGAGGTGTAAAGTATATTAATATTGAATGTTATTTTACACAAGGCCTCAGATTTCTTTCTTAAGATTAAATCTTGTGGATTGCCATTGGACTTGTGCACAAAATGTATATGCACATGAATGTAACACCGTAAGAATTGAGTCACATTGCACCAAAACATAAATATTCTATTTTCCTGTGGTTCTTAAATTACATACCAATAATACAGATACTATAAATCCGCTGTAACTACAAGAATGTCCTATAATTTATGTCTTTGAATGATTGAAGAATTAGAATGATGTTATTCATGTAGGCATGTAGCCTGAGATTACAACATAGGGTGGTATTCCCTCTCCATGGTCTGGTGTGAGAAGTAGTGAGAAAGATGGGAAAATATGGTGATAATGAAAAAACGTCAGGTTCTCAACATCAAGAAATATTTTCCCAATATTCCCTGTAAGCCATAAATGGCCATTACAGAATCTCACAATTGAGCTGCAATGACCTTTGCAATTCCTTAAAACCAAATATTTTATTTCAATGCAAATTTACAGCTTTTATCCTCCATTGAGAAACTAAATCACGCGATTTCCCAACATGTACTGTGAATCAGAACAGGTAGCTAGTGGCAGCATCTTGTTGAATGCTTATCCTAGCCATCAAGCAACAGCTCCTCTACAGTTATATCCTTGCAGGCTTCATGGTCACTATCCTACTCAACCCTGTGTCCATATGAATCACCAGCCTCAGTACATCAATATGCCTGTTTGCAGAACAATTCTCATATCATTCTAGCCCTTTAAGTCTTCATTTTTGAGCTCAGAGACTCCAACTCGCATACTTCTGCATTTCGAGCAGGGATGCACATTTCACGCATCTACACAGAATGTTTTTGCTCTCATGTAGACTCATGCATCTTATGGCTTTTAACTTAGTTTCCTAATGCTCACTCACTTTAATGCATACTTGGACTGTCAGATAAGGAGTGTACACAATAACGTAAAGCACTGTGCTATGTAAACTGCAAATAGGTCAGCCTCTCGGCTTTCTTAGTGCTCATTCACTGGTTTGCAGGTTTTTAGCTTTTGTTTGTCTTTCATTGCTTTCTTAGTGCATAGGATTTTTTGTGTTCAGTTACGGCTACCAGCCCCTGCAGCTTGCATTGCTTTTTAGCACTGAAGGAGAAACAGGTAGCTTGTGATGTCAGAGAGCATTGAACTGTCAATCTATTAGTTGCATAGAGGGCACACATATCACTGTATGGCACTGGGCTATGTCAATGTCAGACTCGCAACATGTGCCAGTAACTTATGAGGCAAACACATTGCAAGTGTGAGGAGGCGATGAGATATGAGGGCTACAGGGGACGAAACAGGAAGGATGGGGTATACGCATCAATCGAAGGCAGGGATTGCAAGTCACACACTCTGAAAGGAAGTTGGAACCTTGTCATGTTGGATGAAAAATATTATCTGTGCAATAACTATCAAAGGCTGGCATTGCAAGCAGTTTGAGTGGAGTAATTTTATTTTCCTTCAGGGACAGTCTAATGAGAGAGCAATGCAGCACAGAACAATGAAACTCTCACTGTGTTCATTGCCACTGGGGGTCTCGTCATCCTCAAATAAGTAGTCATGCTCTTCTCCAACTAAGTCCAGATTTTTTACCTTTTAGGGCCTGAGGAGCCCTTCTCTCCATCCCTCCATCTACCAACACCTCCAGGTCCCTGTTTGCAAACCAGGGAATGAGGTTTCTATTTCTCTGGCCCTGTTCTGAATATTAACAGTTCAAGCACCAAGGCGTGAGGGGTTGTTCCTGGATTGCAGTGCCTGAAATGGTGTGCAGATTTATTTCTGGTGTCAGAGATGTGAAAACCTTACGGCCCCAGAGCTGGTGAGTATTCCACCTCCCCTGCCATGCACAATTCCCCAAGAAAGTCACCCAATAGCTCTATTACTTAATTAATGAGATGATTGCAGGCAAAATCATCGCTCCAAGCCATGGCGAACCAGGCATCATGAATCGCATTAAACTCAACATTTTGAAAATTCGAAAAATCAGTCTATAGTTTTGAAACATTTTGAAATTTACAAATTAAGTGAAAAACCAAGGCTGGTAGTGCTCACTGTTCCTCCATTTTGAATCCTCCATGGATCACAACATAAAATAAAAATACTTTTCCCAGTTACCAATGCGGCCAATTGCGTACTTAACTAAATCAAACGATCTATCAACCAGCTTTCTTTAATGAGCACAATTATTAGTTTTTTTTATCAAGCTGACACTTACGGAGTCGTACTGCACAGAAACAGACCTTTCGGTCCAACTACTCCATGCTGATCATGTTCCCAACCTAAATTCCTGCATTTGGCCTATATCCATCCAAATATTTCCTATTCATGTACTTATCTAAATGTCTCTTAAACATTGTAACTTTATCTGCATCCACCACTTCCTCTCGCAGTCAATTCTACACACTATCCATTCGCTGTGTAAAAATTGCCCCTCATGTCGTTTTTTGATCTTTCTCCTCTCACGTTAAAAAGTTGCTCCCTAGTTTTGAACGTCCTCACCTTAGAGAAAAAAAACCTTTGGGATTCACTTTATCTTTGACCCTCTAGATTTTATAAACCTCTTTCAGGTCACCCCTCAACTTCCTATGCTCCAGTGAAAGAAATCCAGCCTATCCAGCCTCTCTTTATAACTCTAACCTTCCATTCCTGGCAACATTCCAGTAAGTCTTTTCTGAACCCTCTCTAGTTTAATGATATTCTTCTTATAACACGGAGACCAGAATTGGACGGAGTACTGCAGAAGAGGCCTCACCAATGTCCTGTTCAACCTCAACATGATGCCCCAACTCCTTTACTCAAAGATTAGAGCAATAAAGACAAGCACGCTAAATGCCATCTTAACCATCCAGTCTACCCGTGATGCAAATTCAAAGTAAAATGTACCTGAATCTCTAGGTCTCTCTGTTCGACAACACTACCTAGGGCCCTACCATTAATTGTATAAGTCCTGTCCATTACCAAAATGCAGTACCATTCATTTATACAAATTAAACTCTATCTGCCACTCCTCAGCCCTTTTCAATGAAGATTCAATGACTGATTAACAGATGCAATTGGTAATATAGACACATACACACTTCTGGAGAAGAGGAAAAAATGGTTTATCTCTGCAGTAGTTTACTTTAAAAGAAATGAAGCTCACTTTGTGGCCATTAGGATTTCTCTTGAAGATAAACTGGAGGAGGCGTAGGAAATTCTGAATTCTGTCTTCTGATGTTCTGGCATGTGTTCAAACAGCCTCAGCAGGGTCGGCAGCAAAGCAAGTAGTTATGGTCTCTAGGAAGCCTTGTTAAAAACAAATCAATATCCACATCAATCTCTTTACAAGAAACCACTCTAGGTATTTCCACAAAACTTGAAATAAATCCACAATTCTTCAAAATTTAAGATCCCTCCAAAATATTAAGTGTGTTTGACAGGTGTGTTTTTTGACTTCAGAGATGTAACCATTCTAAAAATTGCAGAAAATTTTAGAATTCTGCAAGTGTAGCTTTTAACTGAATAATCTCTTCAGATAAAACAATCCATTCCAGCACTGATATAATTGCTTGACATACACGTATATGGAATTGGGAAAGAAGTAGGCCATTAGGTCCCTCAAGCCTGCACTACCATTCAATAAGATCATGGCTGATTTTTAAACACTCAAACATATTTTTATAAGAATGAAAGTTTAATTTGTTTTGACAGCTTTTTTTTGTGAGAGGTAAGCAGCATTCATAATCCCAGTTAAAACAGGTTAACATTACTCAGCAACACTCTTAAAGATTTTGTACAGGTAAGTGTGAATCTCTCTTTGATTACTCAAATTTAGAATCATCATTGTCTATTGCTAAGAACAACTGTCCAAATAATGATGAACAAAGAATATGTAATTTTCCATAAGAGCCCCTGACTTTGGTTTTCATTGCCGTTGATTATTATTTCAAATAAACAATGCTGCATCTTTTAATATTGGATGTCAATTCTTAAATAGCTGTAGCATGTAAAGCTTTTGAATGCTCTTCTCCAATAGCCTAATGAATAAGGGTATTGCTTGCTGCAACATTATTTGCCAAGAAAATAAGAATGAATGGACTTCAAAAGATTAATAAAGTGCTCTGGGGGCATGCTGACTTCCTCTTCCTCTTTGTTCCCCACCCCCAGTTCCATTGCTTGAAAAGTTTCAAGTTTTTTTTATAGTTGTGTGAGGTAACTTCAGCTAGACTCCAGTTAGGGAGCAGCATTTAGCCTTAATACATATGAATTAGCGAGGAGAAATATCAATTAGATTCTATCAGGGTTTCCCTACGGTGAAATTGAATTCTGGCAACAGTCAATGTCTTTACAATAGCAAATAGAGATTAATCTGTTTCAGGATAAAATGGATGCTTTGTTATTTTCATGTAAAGATGCCTCAAAACCTGACCTCAAATAAATGCTTTTTCTGTTTCTTGTATATGGGTCAGGTCAGGGGTCATGCTTCCTTATACCACCGCCTTCCCTTGTATCCACACATCCCTATCATTATGGGGTTGGGCAATTTTTTTTATGCAGACTTGGCTAAAACTGAAAACAATTTACTCTCCAAATTTTAAATCCCCAGTTGTGCAATCATTGTCAATCTTGAATTTGATGTTAACAATATATGCAACATTGGAGAATGCCATTGTGGTTGTGCTGTGCCAGACCTGCACTTCAATCCGTCATTACCCACCTTCCAATTCCTTAAATCTTTCCATTTAAACTCCGAATGTGTGTTGCATCGTTTTTCTTCCAATGATACAAAATTAATTTTTTTTCTTGTAATTTACTCCTTCATCACATTATCCTACAGTGCACCTGCCTCAGTTCATCATTTGGATAATACTTCTGGCTTTTCTTACTTCCATCCTCGACTAGTCCAATGCATTCCTGACTGCTCTCCTATACGTTATACCCTTTGTAAACTTGAGGTCATCCCTCCAAAAATCTGCTGTTCACATTCTAATTTACACCTAGTATACTTCACTCATCACTCATTTGCTCACTGACTTACATTAGCTGACAGTTGAGTGATATCTTAATTTTAAAATTCTCATTCTTATTTTCAAATCCTTCCATGACCTCACCCTTCCCTATCTTGTAAGTTGCTGCAGTTCTCAAATTCTTGGAGAATTTTTCTCCTCCACTCTTGGTTCTTGATCCTCACTGATTGTAAATGATCCTCCACTAGCATTCAATTGCCAAGACCCTTAGTCTCGGAATGATCTCACTAATCCTCTCTGACTTGCTCTTCATACTTTTCACCTTTTAGATATTCCTTTAAACCTATCTTAGTGACCAAACATTTGGTCATCTCGGTGTCAGATGTCTATATTCTTAATTCATTCAGGAGATGTGGATGCCCTTGGCAAGGCCAGCATTTGTTGCCCATACTCTGGTTTGATAGGCCATTTCAGAGAGAAATTGAGATTCAACCACATTGCTCGGCATCTAGAGGCACATGTTGGGTCAGACCTAGTAAGGACAACAGACTTCCTTCACTAAAGGACAATAGTGAACTAAATATGCTTCTATGACATACAGCAATGGCTACATGGACATTATATGTGCTTTTTAATTTTAGATTTTTATAGAATTCAAACATCACCATCTGCTATGGTGGGATTTAAATATATATTTTGGATTACTAATTTAGTGACATTACCACTACACTGCCATTTTGCTTTATTCCTTATGATGTTGAATAGAAGGAGGCTAAAGATGGGTCCTACATCTACGTATTAAAAATTACATTTGTAGTAATTTTACACCTCAAAGATATAAAGCAGCAGTACAAATGTATTTTTTATAATATATTTTTATTAAGAAAAAATAGATTTTTAAATATTATAACAAATACAAAACAATGCAATTCAAAACAGTACAAAAATAGTACAAAACTAAACCCAAATAATAAAAAAATTCCCAACCCACCCTCCTATATGAATGTATAAACGTATATAGGGAAGTATAAAATTTTTTTAAAAACCCTAAACTAGCTATTTAACTAACTAAATAAATACCTAAAAACAAACAAATAAATAGTAATAACTCATCCCAGCCAAACAAAACACTCATACATTCACAGTTCCTCCACCCTGGATATTGGACTCATGAAACACAATCGTTACGGCTATATAAAAGCCCTTGTTAGTGTGGCAGATAAACCTATGTCCAGGTATTTCACAAAGGGTTGCCATGTCTTGTAAAAATTCTCACTTTTGTGGTGTACCATATTTGTGAGAAAATCCAGGGGAATATGCTCCATAACAATCTTCCGCCAACCTGACAGGCCTGGGGGGGGGGTTTCTGATATCCAACCTAGCAACATATTCTTCCTTGCACAGAAGGTAAGAATATTGAAAAGTTTTTCCTTATGCGAGTCTGCAGGAAATACAATGGGTAGGCCCAAAAGGAGTGAAATAGGGTCCTTCTCCACCCCTACACCTAAAATCCTCTCCATTGCACCCACCACAGCGCTCCAATATGTTTGAAGCCTGTCACAAGACCAAAGACAATGGGTAAGAGTGCCCATACAGACTTGGGGCATGCTGAAGATACCCCTGGTTTAAATTTTGACAAACGGTCTGGGGCTAAGTGGCCACTGTGGAGAATCTTCAACTGTAAAGCATGGGTCCTATTGCAAATTGATATCTTTCTTGCATTCTCCCAAATATCCTCCTATGCCTCTGAAGAAACTTCAACACCCAGCTCTCTTTCCCACATCTTGCAGAGTCGATCAGACTCATCTGAGGTGGCACCCCCCAATTGGTGATATAGAGTACTGACAGAGAGTGTACTCTTAGCCCTTAGTACCTCTCTGTCTATGTCAGATTTGTAGGGATCAGTCAAAAGTGTGATCTTTTTTTGAATAAAATCCCTAACTTGAAAAAAACAAACGAGGTCTCTATTAGGTAACTCGTACTTCTGTACTAACTGATTGAAGGGCATCATTACATCTCCCTCAAATAAATCACCCATGCAAGATATACCCCTAGCTGCCCAACATTTAAATCCTGAATCTATCATACTGGTTGAAAACACGGCATACCCACTAAAAGTGTAAACAAAGATGTTTTGCCAATATTACCTTCCCTCTGCCGAATTGCCCTCCATGCTTTAACAGTATTGATGACTATTGGGTTACGGCAATATTCCCTAACTGTCCTCACTTTGTCCAAAAACAGCAAACTCGTAAGGGAGCACCTTGCCTGGGAGACTTCAATATCTAGCCATATTGAAAGAGGGTCCCCACAAATCCAAAAACGAGCTTAATTGGTCATTTTTAATGTCCGGAAGGTCTACTCCCCCCAATCTGTGAGGCAACTGCAGTTTGGCTAATTTAATGAGGGGCCGTTGACGGTGCCAGATAAAGGAGCTGAACCAACTGTTCAGTCCCCTGAATGTTTGTTTATTGAAAATCAGGGGGAGCATCCATATAGGGTATAGCAAACGGGGGAGAATATTCATCTTAATAAGCACTATCCGACCCAACCATGAGACTGGAAGTGCCTCCCATCTTTGGAGATCTTGATTAATTTTTTCAAATAATTAAGTAAAATTGGCTTTGAACAGCCAATCCAGAACTGGAGTAATGAATATGCCCAAATAGACAAAACCCCCCTTTGACCACCTAAATGGGAATCTATAGTCACTCAAGAGCCAACTCTTTCGTAAGACCACTCATAGTCATAGCCTCCGATTTAGCAAAATTAATCTTTTGTTTAGATTAAATTACTTACAGTGTGGAAACAGGCCCTTCGGCCCAACAAGTCCACACCGACCTGCCGAAGCACAACCCACCCATACCCCTACATTTACCCCTTACCTAACACTACGGGCAATTTAGCATGGACAATTCACCTGACCCGCACATCTTTGGACTGTGGGAGGAAACTGGAGCACCCGGAGGAAACCCACGCAGACACGGGGAAAACGTGCAAACTCCACACAGTCAGTCGCCTGAGTCGGGAATTGAACCCGGGTCTCAGGCGCTGTGAGGCAGCAGTGCTAACCACTGTGCCACTGTGCCGCCCACAAATATACCCTGAAAATGCGCCAAACGCGTGAATGCATTGTATGAGGCAAGGCACTGAGACTGCTGGATTTGTCAAGAAAACTAGAACATCATCTGCATACAGTGAGATCTTATGTAATTTTGACCCCACTTCTGGAGCTGATATATTGAGATCCCCACGAATGGCCTCTGCCAATGGTTCAATCACCAACATAAAAAGTAATGGTGAAAGGGGACAGCCCTGCCGGCTGCCCCTAGAAATATTAAAATTGCTTGATCGTACCCCATTGGTAATGACCGCAGCAAGAGGTACACTGTAGAGAACCTTTATCCATCTTATAAAAACTTCGCCCAGACCAAACCGGTCTAGAGTATAGAAAAGGTACGGCCACTCAACTTGGTCAAATGCCTTCTCTGCATCAAAAGAAATCACCAATCCCTGCATTGCCTGCTGTTGGCATGCTTGAATTATGTTCAGCAGCCTCCTAACGTTATTGGAGGATCTGCGACTCTTTATGAAGCCCGCCTGATCCTCTTTAATAATAGAGGGTAACACAGTTTCCAGCCTTAATGCAAGAACCTTAGAGAGGATCTTAAAGTCCACATTTAAGAGCGAGGTGGGCCTGTATGAAGCACAGTCTTCCGGATCCTTCCCTTTTTTAAGGATAAGTGAAATATTGGCCTCTCTCAGAGATGGTGGGAGACAAACATGACTGTATGAATCATTAAACATATTCAGCATCAGGCCTGACAGTATACTTATAAATTCCTTATAGAATTCACTGGGAAGTCCATCAGGACCGGGCGCCTTTCCACTCTGAAGCTGCCTCACAGCTTCCTGCACTTCTTGCTCTGATAATGGGGCATTGAGAAATTAGTGTTGTTTGAGAGTCACACCCGGGAGCTTCAGATCTCTAAAAAAGGATTCCATTTTGGCCTGCCCCTCCTCACAATTCTCAGACTGATATAACTTAGAGTAGAATCTCTGGAATGCCACATTAATCTTTTTAGAATCACATGTTAGGTTCCCAGATCCTTCCCTAATCGCTGTAATGGTTTGTGGGGCACTTCTCTTTCTGGCAAGGTATGCTAAGTATTTGCCTGGTTTGTCACCATGCTCGTATAACCTTTGCTTTGCAAAAGCCAGCTCCTTCTTTGCCGTCTGTGTGAGCACAGAATTTAGTGTAGACTGCAGTAGTTTGACCAGCCTTCTCGGCTGCCTTCAACTGTGCTTCAAGGAGACATTGCTGCTCACCCTTCTGCCGCTTCCTACTTGTGGAATATGAAATAACAAACCCTCTGGCATAAGCTTTGGCAGTTTCCCAGAGAACAGATGAGCTACCAACTGAGCCTATGTTGATGTCTAGGAATGCCCGAAATTCCCTCGAGAAATACACCACAAACTTGCTGTCCATGAGAATAAAGGGGTCCATTCACCAGTACCTTGAATCCACTGTAACATCCTTAATTTTAACCATGAGGTACACTGGAGCATGATCAGAGATGGCAATGTTACCGATTGTACAGGATGCCACCAGATCCAGGGTGACCGCAGGGGTCAGAAAAAAAATCAATCCTCGTGTGACATCTATGCGGATTGGAGAAGAATGTGAAATCCCTACCTGTAGGGTGGAGACACCTCCAGACGTCCACCAACCCTATTTCCCACACAAACCCAATAACTATTTAGTTTGTGCAGAGGGTATCGAGGGACCTTTAGGTAACCTGTCTACTGTGGGGTGAATGAGGCAGTTAAAATTTCCCCCTATAATAATGTGCCGAGACCTGAGACTTATCAGTTTAGAAAAAACATCTACCAAGAATTTAAGAGGATGAGCTGGGGGACAATAAACATTTGAAATGCCATATTCTTCCCCATTTATCAAGGCTTTAAGAATTACAAACCTCCTGTATGTGTCTTTAACACATTCCAACAATTTAAATGAGAGATTTTTCCTTACTAATATAGCCACTCCCCTACTTCTGGTATTAAATGATGAAAAATAAACTTGGTCAAAGCCATTCTGCTGTAATTTCAGATGCTCCTTGTCATCCAAATGTGTCTCCTGTAACAAAGCAATATCCACCCTCTCCTTTCTAAGACTCAAGAGTACCTTCTTCCTCTTAATTGGTGAGTGACTTCCCTTGATATTCCAGGTAAACCATTTAATCAAATCATTAGCCATAATCTTCTGCAATTACATTTAAATTCCAGAGAGGAGGAATCCGAACCACAAATTGCTGAGCCTTAGTGTCGCGTGGTCCACCAAATATAAAAACTACATAAACTAAAACCACTACATTTAACATTCATACAAAATTATTAAAAATAAAAAAACAACAAAAACCAGAAAACAAATCAACATATAAAGCGCCAATAGCGCTGAGTAGGGGAACTCATCCCCTGCCCGGAGGGGAGGGGCAACTACCCATCCCAAACTGCCCATAAATAGGCATCTAACCATCTCAACCACCTTCACTTCTCCCAGCTAGAGCCACATCACAAGCACAATCTAAAAAGAATAAACACCCCATTGAATATCAATATCAAGAGAGGTTGGCATGGCAGCTCAGTGGTTAGCACTGGTGCTTCACAGAACCAGGGACCTGAGTTCAATTGGGCGGCACGGTGGCACAGTGGTTAGCACTGCTGCCTCACAGCGCCTGAGACCCGGGTTCAATTCCCGACTCAGGCGACTGACTGTGTGGAGTTTGCACGTTCTCCCCGTGTCTGCGTGGGTTTCCTCCGGGTACTCCGGTTTCCTCCCACAGTCCAAAGATGTGCGGGTCAGGTGAATTGTCCATGCTAAATTGCCCGTAGTGTTAGGTAAGGGGTAAATGTAGGGGTATGGGTGGGTTGCGCTTCGGTGGGTCGGTGTGGACTTGTTGGGCCGAAGGGCCTGTTTCCACACTGTAAGTAATCTAATCTGAATAAAAAAACATTCTTTTATTAAAAAAAAGGGAATAAATACCCCACCCATCCTTTGGTATGTCCTAACTTAGAGATTTAAAATATACATCTTAATCACCGCCAGACATAGTTTGAACCAAATTATTATCAATAGAGGGAAAAAACGGGGAAAAACAAAGCTCCAACCGGATTTCCTCCATTTCTTTTCCAGAATGATAAACACATACCCAAGCAACAATATTTATACATACTACAATTGTTTAAATTAGGTTAGTTTGTCCACAAAGTCTCTTGCCTTCTCCGATGTGTCAAAGAGATGTATGGATCCATCTAAGGTGATCCGAAGCACTGCCGGATATCTCAGGGAGTACTGAATCCCAAGCTCCTTCAATCTTCTCTTGACACCATCATACGATTTTCGTTTCTGGATCACCACCGCTGAAAAGTCCTGAAAAAACATGATCTTAGACCCCTCGTAAATTAGGGCCTTTGGATCCTTCTCCTGGAGTCTGGAAGCCTCCATGATTCTCTCCTTATCCCGGTAATGATGGAACTGCACCAGGAAAGGAAGAGGGCGTTGACCCACATCCGACCTCCGCGCTGCAACCCGGTGAGCGCTCTCTATCTTTAATCCTCTCATGCCAGTCTCCAAGTCAAGGAATTTCGGAAGTCAATCTTCAACAAATTCCGCAGGCTGTTCACCTTCCTTACCCTCAGGCAGACCGATGATCCGAATGTATTTTCTCCTGCCCCTGTTTTCAAGATCATCCACATGGTCACGCAAATTATGAACCTGCGTCTTTAGGGTTTGGACCTCTTCCTTGAATGAACTGGCATCAGCTTCCACCACTATGGCCCTGTGCTCCATCTCATCTGTCCTCTTCTCCAGATCTCCCAGCTGCTGCTCATGCTTCTGCAGCATGAGAGAGACTGGAGCCAGTTTCTCTTCAATCTGTTTCCTCAACATCTCACGAGATTTCGAGAGCTGGTTCACCAGGTCCTGGAGAGTAATCCGCTCTGAGGTGGCTGCAGGCTGAGCTGCAGGCCTGGCCTCAGATGCTCCTCCTCCCTTTTTAGGCATTTTTGGACAGCTGAAAATATAGGTAAGTCAATTTTTAAATGTTTCTTGGGGCTCCACAATCTTTCCAACGCCCCAAGAAATCCTGATGACCTGGGTTGGGTGGGTTAAAGGACTGTCCTGCTCCTGCTGCGATGCGAAGCTCTGCAGTGTGATCTTCTCAGATCGCCACCATCTTAGATCCCCACAAATGTATTTTAATAGATATATTTCAGTAGATGGTGTTTCTCCATTCTTTTAAATATAGTGGGAAGGATATAGAAGAACAAATCTGCAAGGAAACTACAAAGAAGTGCAAACATTATAATGAGGATTTTAATTACCAGAATATAGACTGGGATAATGGTTGTGTAAGTGTAGTGAGGAGTGAGTATTCCCAGACTGTGCTCAGGAGAATTTTCTGCCTTGGTACATATCCAGTCCATCAAGAAAGGGGGCGCTGCCAAATGCCAAATCTTATGATGAGGTGGGCTAATTAGAGCAAGTGTCAACGGGGGCACATTTAGAGGCAGTGATTATTATAGGATAACAGGGCAAAAAGACAAAGTATAATCCAGAGTAAAAATAATTAACTGGGTGGGAGCCAAGGAGAACATCAACTGGTAACAATGGAGCTAGGTTCCATAGACAGGAACCAAACGTTGTGGCTGAACAATGGGCTTCCTTCAGTTGTTTTGAGCACAGCTGAAGAGTACTTCTTCAAAAAAGGATAGGCATGGAAAAAAATCTCAAGATCCTCTGGATGAAAAAGTATGAAGTGTAAGATAAAGAAGAAAATGATATGAAGGAAGTTAGAGTGGAAATTGCAGAGGCAGTGGCAACAAATATCATTCTTTCATAGACTCAGAAGCAGTGCAAGAGGACTGAAAACTTGCAAATGTAATACCCTTGGTCAAAACAGTGGTAAGTGATAATCCAACAATTACTGATCAGTTAATTTAACTTTAGTAAATGGAAACATCTTGAAACAATTATTTGGGATAGAATTAAGACTCGCTTGGAGAAATAGGGGTTAATTAGTCAGAGCCAACATGGATTTCTAAAGTTAAAATCTTGTTAATGTACTTGCTGGAGGTTTTTGAAGATGTAACAGAGAAAGATGACAAATGTTAAGTTGCTGATGTGGTTTACATGGACCTTCAAACAAGTTCAATTCAGTGCCTCACGACAAGCATATGAAAAGGTTATAGCTGATGGAACATACATGACAGTAACAATGTGGATACAAGATTTATTGTAAGAGAAAATACAAAGTAAGTTTAATAGTTTGTTTTCAGGTTGGGGGAAAAGTTTGTAACAGAGATTGTAGAGGTCAGTATTGGCACCCATTTTTTTTCCTGCTTTTTATTAATAATCTAAACTTTTGTATGCAGGGAACAGTTTTCATGTTTGTGGAAGATACAAAACTTGGAGGCATTGCAAATTGTGATAAGGACAGTGTAGAACTTCAAAGAGGCAGTGATGTGCTGGTGGAGCGAGCAGATGGGTGACAGATGAAGTTCAAAGTGGAGAAGTGTGAGGTGTTATGTTTTGGTAGAAGGAACATAGAAAAACAGCACAAAATAAAGGATTCTTTTCTCAAGGGTGTGCATACAGACATGTGAGCGTACATGTGCATAAGTCACTAAAAATGGCAGGAGAGGTAGTGTGGAATTAAGAACAGGGACATAAAGTATAGGAGTAAGCCGATTATGCTGAACTTGTCGGGTAGGTTAGCTAGTCCTCAGCTGAAGTATTGTGTAAACGTCTGGGTTGCACAGTTTAGGAACGATATGAACGTATTGGAGACAGTGCAGAGGAGGTTTACAAGAATAGTTCCAGGGATGTGAAACTTCGGCCCAGATATTCCAATGGCCAGAGAGATGTTGGAGAAGCATGGACTGAGCTTACACATCAGGACAATGCAGAATCCCAGCACAGCTGACTGTTCGAATGGCTAGGAAAATACATTTCCTGATGGGCAAATTCCCTTCATCTGGAATCTTCCAAAGGATTCCATTAAAGTAAAAGAAGTTACTGAAGGATACTGATTCACTTAACATAATACTTTCCCAGGAAAGGTTAGTGGATTAAAAACCTAATTTAACTCATAAATTAACGTTAAGCTGAAATAACCACCAACCCCAATTCACCACTGACTCCACTAACTACTTCCAATCCTGGGTACCACCTGAAGTGACAACCCAAACCCCTGCCCAGCCCAGCTGGAACTGACATTCCATCTGCAACTCCCGAAGCAAACATTCCCTCCACTAAGTGCTACTCCACCATCATCATCTCTGCTGGATCTGAAAACTTCCATCCTCTCCTCCCAGGTGAGGTGACCTACCCTGGCCCCTGACCTACCCTATGCTCCCACCTTGCACCCTATTCCCCTCACCCACCAACTTCACCCATTTGGCATTTTATCAACCTCAACCACTGACCACCCTGTACCCCTCACCTACCTTGCATGTTCGCCCCTTACCTACCTGGTACATACCTACTTGACACACAACCCCTACTTACACAACTGGCACCCTATCATCTGGCACACTAATCCTTGCTCACTCACATGGAACACTAACCCTTAGCTTTGCACTTGGCACCATATCCACCTGGCACACCTCTGTCTTACTTCCTACAGAGCCCAACATTCCTGATTAAGGGCTTTTGCCAGAAACGTCAGTTATCCTGCTCCTCTGATGCTGCCTGACCTGCTGTGCTTTTCCAGCAGCATTCTAATCTAGACTCTGTTCTCCAGCATCTGCAGTCCTCACTTTCACCTACCTGGCACAGTGCCCACTGTTCCAAACCACATGACACCCAACAGCCTCACTTGCCTTATACTCTTGCTGTTCTTTATTTACTATTAGAGTGTTTTTGGACCTTTAAGTTTTAAAATTAAGCCATAAGTGTTGTGAAAAAGAAATATTTCTTGTTCTGTAAAGATACTTTTGAGCTATGTGGAATTCTCCCTGTTATTTCTAGTGGACATACTCAGGACAGCCAGGCTCTGAACTTTGGAAATATCCACAGAGGTTGGGAGTGTACAGTATTTTAAAAACTGATCATTGTCATCTACTGGTTTTCCGAGTGTCATTGGAATATCCACACCTTCAGTTCTGAAGGTAGAGAAAAGATTTCCTTCTGTTTTATTTGGAGAGGAGAAGGCTAAGAGGAGATCTGATCATAGTTTTCAAAAATATGAGGCAGATGAACAGAATGGATATGGAGAAACTGTTCCCACTCATTGAAAGGATCAAGAATAAGAGGTCACAAACATAATGAAATTTGCAAAAGAAACGAATGAAATGCAAGAAAAATCTTTTTCTATAATGAGTAGTTAGTGTCTTGAATGTATTACCTGGAAGACTGGTGGAGACAGGTTCAATTGAGGCACATAAAAAAGCATTAGACAATTGGTAAATGAAAACAATCTTCAACTTATGGGGAAATGGCAGGAGATTGGCAGTGAGTCATAATCCTTATTCATGGTATGCCAAATGGCTTCTTTCTGCACCATAATAACTCTAAGGATCTATGAACACTAACATGTGGGCTGTAGTCAGCTTAATGACGAGCTATCGTGTATCTGAAATAATTTTAAAAGAAAACAAAATCATTGAATCTGTTACATATTCTGGTTTCATTCAGCATTTCCTTGGAGGCAGAGATAAATAAATTCTGTTAGATAATTAATTGCCAGTGATGTTGCATAGTGCTTGTTCTTTGCAATGAGGCCATATCTTTGGAGTCATTCAGTAAATGCAGAGTAGGAGGGGCTGTACACAGTCAGCCCATGCTGAGCTTGTCAAAAGTCCTGAACAGATGGCAGCATAAATGAGGACCTTATATTGTGACAAGAAGCCCTTATTCTCACTGCCTCCTGGACTACTACTCCACTTGGAACTGCCATTTTTCAATATAATGGGACAGATATTTTTAAATGCAGGCTCTTCAGCCTGAGGTGCACTTTTTAATGATGTAGTTTCTGACAAAGTGTGTTTATGCTTTCAAAATCACAGTCAACTCAGTAGTTTCAGTAAAGTGCTTATTGGAACAGTTGACTCTCGATCAAAAAATGAATGTATTAGAGTGAGTAATTCTGGAGACATGAGTTTTGCATTTTGGAGGATAATATTGGAGATTAGAGCTCAGATCCAACTAGAATAAAATGTGGAATATTTTAAAATTATTTGAAGAGTGTGTTAATTCTATGAGAATGACAGCGCTGGAATACCGAGGCCATAATAGTGAAGAGATCAATGTAGACGGCAGGCAGAAATATTAAAACACTATAAGGAAACAAAAAATAAGATTAGGCTTGGGATTCGTGCAAATGCTGGATGAATCTATAACTGATAGACCTATAACTGATAGTAGGAGAAGCAACAGTGACAATGCAAGCATGAAGTTCTAGAGACAGTATTTTGCGGGTAGATTGGAGACTGGGTGGATCTTATGGCCACTTCATGGCTGTGCCACTGATCTTGTTCCAAATCTTGGACCAACAGAATTTGCAAACTGTTGGCACTTGTGTCTTTCAGAGCAAAGGTGGGATGCTTACTCAGCTTGGGGTAGAGGAGGGGAAAGATACTCACTGCAGTATAGTTTATGTTGGCCAGCCACTTTTAGAAAGGTCAGATTTTGAAATTGATGTTTTCTCTACTGCGATCAATATCATTGTCATCAACTGGTGCAAGAAAAATCGTTGACTTAAATTGCAAGCCTACTGAAGTTCTTAACATCCAAAGTGTTGATGTTCCTTGTGGCCTGATATGAGATATACCTGAGAGCTCTCAAGGAAATGAGAAATGAATTTCACCAAGCTATAGTTGATGCTTTCAGATTTCTTTAAATGCATGATTGGGAGCTGCAGACTAAAGTGGGTGAGGCATGAAGCAGGAGACTGATTTAACCTGCACGGGAAAACGCTCAAATATAACAGGAAATGCTAAGTATGCCCAGCCAAATTATGTAGATATAAACTGTTGTAGCAATAACTGGGATGCAATTGAATTTTTACAATTCGGATACAAATTAATTTGATATTAACTCACATACGACTGTTACAAAATCAATTTGCATGGAAATATTTAGACAGATGTTGGAGTTTGTTTTCAAGGAAGGGGAGACTTTAAGTTTGATTTTAATGTGTCAGATTGTAGCCAGAATGAGGGGTGTACTTGTCTGGAGTGGCAGCAGCAAGTTCAGTCAATATTTAATGGCTAGGTCCAATTAGCATGTAGCTAGGTGACAGCCTGATCAAAACACCCAGAAGGAAACTGGGATTGATTTGATGGAATTATTTCTGTTTGACCCATATTTTCTACAGTCACTTTGCTTAGATAATTCCAGTCAAGAAATTGTTAAGAATATTCTGACATCACAAAATACTTTCAAGACAAATGATGTTGTTTTCAGCATTTCTAAATCAATCTCAATTGATTGACATCCTACGTTTTTCTATTAAAAAAGAACAAATTATTTTCATTGTATGTCAGTATTTGTGAAAGGTGAAATTGTTATTACAACAGGTTCTAGTTTTCTTTTGGGCAATGAAATGCGGCAATTTACTCTCCAGCAAAATATGCAATAACTTTAGGGGAGCCGGTTATGATGTCATCACCATCTCATGGCATGTTGTCTAATCGTATAAAGTTCCCAGAATCCATCTCCCTGCGTCCTCTCTGTGTTGAAAGAACACTGTTACAGTACATCTGAATTCCTTAGCTTGAGCCAGGCACACAAGCCAATGAGATTGTTGTGTACATGTACAGATGCTGGGTGCTGTAATAAGTGTTCATTTAATTCTTCAGTAGAATCTCTACAGTATGGAAGCAGGCAATTTAGCCCATTGAGTCCATATCAACTCTCCAAAGAGCATCCCACCCAGACCCAGCCCCCTATCCTAAACCTGTAACCCTGCATTTCCCATGGCTCATCCACGTAGCCTACACGTCCCTAGACACTATGGGCAATTTAGCATGGCCAACTCATCTATCCTGCACATCTTTGGACTGTGGGAGGAAACCAGAGCATCCTAAGGAAACTTACACAGACACAGGGAGAATGTGCAAATACCACACAGACAGTTGCTTGAGGCTGGAATCGAACCTGAGTGCCTGGCACTGTGAGGTAAAAGTGCTAACCACTGAGCCACCATGCTGCCCTGCAGACAAGCATGACTCACATCTCACTTATTTGCTATGGGAGTTAACATAAGCATTACATCATGATAATTGCTATCACATTGTATCAGCTCAAGTGAGAGCATAGAGGTTCCATGCTGGCTCTGTGGCAGATCAGGTGCATAGAGAGGACACACCGTAAAGAGTCAGTTAAATCCACCCCAGGGAATTAGATCAGGTCCATAAAAGGGCGAACAGTGAAAAAGTTCTCTTGGATATTGGGGACAACAGAGCTAACAGGGAGAGTAAGCATCCAGGTAGTACAAGGTACGGGGCCACTGTTGCCCATAAGAGGAAGGAACAAGGTTTCCAAACATAATTAAGAAGTCACCTAAAGCACAAGGAAGGCAGCAACTGGCAAAGATAACACACCTCTTGGATTTCAGGTTCAGTGGTAAGGAGGAGAAACATTCTCCATAGGAAGGTCACAACCTGGGCATTAGGAAAGGCCTGAGGGGCAGGAAGCAATGGATGCAATACCCTCAGCATTAGATCTGTCTTCAGATGACTGAGAACCAGTACTATAAGGGACTATCCAGGTAGATGAACACAGACGTCTGTGCTCTCATTGCAGATGACCTTGCATCTCACAGCATCCAACAAGTTTGAGACATCAACAACAAATTTTCTCCTCACCCAACAATGACTGTGCTTGCTTTCCTGTTTCCTGGTGAGGCCTAACATGTTCTGGCTGCAAGGAACTGTAATGGAGAGGAAGAAGAATTACCTTCACGTTCTGCACAAACCCATTTCTCAGTGCTGTGTTATGCATGTTTCCTGAACACACAATTCCTGATGCACAGTTAGAGACATTGTTGTTCTGTTATCTGGATGCAATGGTCTCATCATTTGCCATTGAGCATTCATCCTCATTCCTGACTGGGTCACCCAATTTTTCCTTTGCAGGTGTCAATATGTGTTAGTCAAGGACACTGCCCCAGTCTTTAGTATCACAGAGAAGTCAATGTCTGTTGGCCTGCAGACAAATAGAATGCTAAGTATCATCTCATTGGGAAGACAATCCCTTTATAGACATGTATCCTGTAATAGCTAATGTATACACACACACACACACACACACACACACACACAGTCAGATCTAGAGGTCTCCTGCTGCTCTCACTGGGAAACAGGATCACCTGCTATTCCCGGATTATACCCAGATGGCCTGCATGGAGACACTACGCAAAAGCAGCAGGTATTTGCAGTTGCAATTTTCTCGGGGTTTGCGGGAGCCAGGTGTTTGGAGCTGGGAAGTAAGATCAGTAATTTGCAGCAGCAGTTGATCTTTCAAGATGCCCACTCATACAATGGGACTGAAGCTGCTGGATTACAGGGTATGTATGCCAGTTCGGGTGCCCTTCTATTAGGGCACCTGGATCACCAGTCCTGTGAGATAATACTGCAGCCATTAACCATTTGCCTGCTGCATGATTGACTGGGCACCTTGGTTCTGAACATCTTGCAGATGATTGTGCGCGCTGAAAATGTGTTGCTGGAAAAGCACAGCAGGTCAGGCAGCATCCAAGGAGCAGGAGAATCAATGTTTCAGGCATGAGCCCTTTGTCGATTCTCCTGCTCCTTGGATGCTGCCTGACCTGCTGTGCTTTTCCAGCAACACATTTTCAGCTCTGATCTCCAGCATCTGCAGTCCTCACTTTCTCCTAGATGATTGTGTGTGGCCAATCATCTTGCCTTCAAAAGAAAGCCCCATGCACTTACAGTCTCTCTCTATCAGGACATTTGATGCATTTCGGAAATTCTGCTGTATTTCAGAATGAGAATGTTCAATAATTTTCCCCTCCCCCACACTCAAGGGCGTGGATACTAATTGTAGCAACATTCTGAAAAGTGCCTCACATATTGGGGATCAAACCTGAGATCTCCCTGGTCGTTATGGCTCAACCACTCAAAGTCTCAACCAACCAATCACCTGCTAGCATTTTTCAGCCAAGAAGAAAATAACTACGGCCCATGTCCTTCTAGATGGATGTGGTTTTGCTGTCTAAGGATCTTTAGTAAACCTCTTGCCAAAGCAAACTTATAAAAGGTGGATTCCTGTTGCAGGTTAGTTCCGATGTCAGGAAACCATAGTTTTAAAGTTAGGGCCTACTATTTCCAGGCCAGAGGTTTCTGTGAATTTGGAATTGGCTCTCTCAGAAAATGCAAGGAGAGCAATCATAAAATATTTTCTTTTAAGAGAGAGATGCAGATGGATTCTTTTTACTCAGGAGAATCAATGGTGACTGGGGTGAGGAAGAAATATGCAACCAAAGTACTGCATACAGTTCTGATTGCCCTGCTATAGGAAGGATATTATTAAACTGGAAAAGGTGCAGCAGAGATTAACACGCATGTTACAGGGAACTGGAAGGTTTGAGTTATAAGGAGAGGCTGGATAGGCAAGGAGTTTTTTTCCCCCCTCGATTGTAGAAGTGACTTGATAGAGTTTTATAAAATCATGAGGAGCAGAGATAAGGTAAAGAGCAAAGGTCTTTTCCCCAGGTATGTGTGTCCAAAATTAGATGGTTTATGTTTAAAGTGAGAGGGAAAAGATTTAAAAGGTACCTGAGGGGTAACTTTTCCTTACAGAGGATGATGAATACATGGAACAAGCTGCCTGAGAAAGTGATAGAAGCGGGTGCAATTACAACATTTAAAAGACCTTTAGACAGGTGCATGAATAGAAAAAGTCTAGCGGGAAATGGGTCAAATGTAAGTAAAAGGGACTAGTTTCATTTGGGAAACTTGGTCAGCACGGAAAAGTTGGGCCAAAGGGTCTGTTTCCCTGCTGTATGACTCTGAGTCTGACTCTTATTATAAAGAAAATAAATCAGAACCACAAATTGCTGGTGAAAATCAGCAGATCTTTCAGCATCTGTGGGGAGAAAGCAGAGTTAACATTTCGAGTCCAGTGACTCTTCATCAGATCTCCAGTATTCGCAGTTCTTTGCTTTAAGAAAATAAATCACACTGTCCAGTTGATTGGACCCAGACAACATTAAAGCTGACACATATATCACTGTCCAGTTTGCTTTTTCTGTGCTTTTTTTTAACATTCATTTTAAGCATTTCCAAACTCAAATGTTTTTCAATTCAACATTTCATAATTTTGTACTTTTGTAGTTAATGATTTGCTTGCTCATTAAGTCATTACTTTATTGCTATGTGTTGGTGGTGGTCGTGTGGAAACTAATTTGTCTACATAAAGATCACCTGACAAAACAAAAGCCCTTCAATGCAGACTCCTGGCGTCTGGCTGAGAATGGTTGAGAGGCCCAGCTGTTCGAATAGGCAGCCTCCCAGTTAGCAGAGGATGTCCCTCACCGTGTCTGGGGGAGGGATTGTTTGCTCTGACCATATGACAGGGGAGAAAATAAGAGGTAACAGATGTCTCTTTCAAGAATGAAAGCCTAGAAAGTGTGAAAATACTTTGAACTGACAACACCCGTGACGTTTTTCTTTGTCAAAACAATTAGCTTTCTAAATATTTCAAAATTGGTAGCTTCTATTACAAGATCATTTTAAATTTCACCTTTTATTGCTACGGCTTTCATTTTGTTGACTATAATCAGATCCAAAATAATTAATATTATAATGGCTAGATGTACTATCAGTCATTTTATTTGCTGCTTACTAGACCGCACTTTGATGGAATAGAATGTGTGAGTGTTTGATATAACTTTACCTCAGAACAGTGGTGCGGAAGAACACACCAGCCCACTTTCTCAGATGCTTTCACAGGTCAAATTTAATTTAATAAGCTTTAATGTTGTGGGTCCAAGTCAGGGCTCAAAAACCATGAGGGGAGAGTCACCTCTATCCCAATGGATTCATTACAACGGTCAGGAGCTATCTACATTTGAAACTAGGCCCTCAGCTGTTACTTGGAAGTTTTAGAATAGACTAAAGTAAATGTCACTCCAGCATCACTGAATATGATTGAATTCTTCCATAATCTCATTGCTACTCACCTCAGTAACCTTTATCCTGCTGAGGCCTATAACCGCTGCACCTGCCTCTTAAACTCTACCTCTAACCTCTTATGCAGTCACCCTGCTCTCTTTACCCTGCCAGTGATAGCTATTCCTTCAATGGCCCAGGAGCCATGTTATGGTATATCCATCAGACTTCCTTTCTTAAAGCTCACTTACCTGACCAAGTTTCAGATATTCTTCATAATATATTCATTTTTGACATGGCATACATTAGCTTTAGACCATTGAAGCTCCTTGGCTTGCTTTCCCCTTCGTAAGAATATGATTTTCTGAAAAAAGTAAAGAGTACTCCATCTATCAGAGATATTTGAATAAGGTTTAGGGAAGTCCTCTGTGTCTGTCCATTCTGATATCATAGTTCCAACAGAAGGTTCAAGATTTCCTGTCAGTTCACAACAGGGAATTTGAAAATAACTCTCGCATGGTCACTATACTGGCTCAATTGGCTTTGCTATTATAAATCAGATGGGTACCTTCATTAAAAAGGAAAGAGAAAAGCAAATGCATGTTTCTGAAACACACACTAAATAGACATACTTAAGAGTCATAGAAATGTACAGCATGGAAACAGACCTTTTGGTCCAACATGTCCATGCCAACCAGATATTCTAAACTCACCTAGTCCTATTTGCCAGCATTTGGCCCATATCCCTCTATACCCCTCCTATTCATGTCCATCCAGATGCCTTTTAAATGTTGTAATTGTACCAGCCTCCACCAGCTTATCTTGCAACTTGTTCGACACACCCACCATGCACTGCATGTAAAAGTTGTCTCTCAGGTCCCTTTTAAATCTTTCCCCTCTCACCCTAAACCTATGTCCTCTAGTTTTGGACTCCTCTTCCCTGACTCTCTACTGAATAGGTTAAAATTCAGAAAGAGCTATGTCTCGAAAAATTCTTTCCAATTTCTCTCTCCCTTGTTGAATAAAGGAGTTACGTTTACTATCTTCTAATCTACTGGGGCTGTGCCAAAACCATGGGAGCTTTGGAAAATTAAAACCAATGCATCAACAATTCACTAGCAACTTCAGTTAATGGCCCAGGATAAAGTCCATCAGGACTCAGGCACTTAACAAACTGCAGTTTGAACAATTTGCTCAGTACCACTTCTTCAGTGATTGTGATTTTCTTGAATTCCTCATTCTCTTCCATTTCATGGTTTATCGATGTTTTTGGAATGTTACTCATATCCTCGATGGGAAAAACTGATGCAAAAAAAACCTGTTCAATTCTTCTTTATTTTCCATTATCAAATACTCATTCGCACTTTCTGTAAGGTTAATACTCACTTTGTTAACTCTTCCTTTCAAAAAAAGATAGGCTGGAATCTCATGAGAGTCTGTGTGACATGGATGATGGTGAAATTTGTGGCAGAATTAGATGAGAAGTCTGACGAGACTGACCTCGATATCAATAATGTCTCACCCCATCTTTTGTGCTTTTGATGATGGTGAGGTGAGTTTCTCACCAGGCAGTGGCAAGTTGCCCTTTAAGGAGGATTAAAGCTTGTTCAACTCCTTATTAACAGCACAGCTCTCCTCATTAATATTCCAAACTTATCTAACACACCATGCAAACTGGATGTTGAGAAACCTCAACATGGAAGTCACAGCAAGTACTTGGCAGCTTCACCTTGCTGCAGGCTGTGATCAGCCTACACGTTGCTCAGTATCTCGGTCTCATGGAAGCCTTATTCACAGTCATTGACATCCAACAGATGCCTACTCCTCACAACCATTGTGGCACCTCATCTATCTGCTTACAAGTCACTTAGGAAGCACAGATCTGCATTACAGGTTGAACCAAGAACTAGTATTGAAAGCAGACTGTAAGAACATTTCACATGCAGGAACATGTGACCACCTCATGGATTAGACCTGGCTACATATCAGGGCTATGTGCGTGCTCTCTTAATGCTCACTCACTCAGTACCTACCAGAATACTCGCAGCAAGCCAGTTGGTGCAGACGTGCAACCAGGCAGCTTGCCTTGCTGCTTAGCAGTCCTCAGTCAAGGGATGGACATCTTGCTGTACGGCAGTGTGCTACGTCAGTGTCACACCTTCACCATGGGCCAACAGTTTACATAGCTAAGACATGGCATTTGCAGCAAACAAACAGCCATAGTTCAAAGTCTTAGGGGAGTTATATTCACTGAAGTCCATGGAGACACCTATCAATTAGGGAGTCCATCACAGGGTATTAACAGCAGCTTCCCTTTCCAATGCAGGGGATTGGCTGTTGGCACGTGTTTGAGTGTTTTGGTGAGGAGGTCCATGCCTCTGCAGTCAGATGATTTGGTCACAGTGGGAGCTTCATTGCAGCAGTATGGTGATGGGATAGGACTGATATGGTCAGGGAGACATGCAGGCATCAGGCAGGGGACTGGGTGTTTCTCATCTGTGGCTGTCCATTTTGCTTATTCAAGGGGGTGTGCCATGGTCAATCTTTCAGAACCTGTGAAAGGGTGTGGACAGTATCTGCCCACACCTGGCAAGATGACCTCTGATACCACAGGCTGGGGAAAGCTGGGCAGGTAAAGGTTCATGTGAACAGCTTGACTGGGGACTGGGAAGGTGCGAAACCCATAGACTTTCAGGGGATGGGTACCCTGAAGGGATATGGATGTTTGGAGCCTCACCAGAGACAGAGTTGAGAATCCACCAGTCAAAGTGTGGTCACTATCACCTTCCAATGTAATAAAAATCAAAAATAGACAACAGGAAACAAAATGGCAGTGATCACACTCAGAGTGGGTGGAATAGGTGACTCAATCTGTTTTGGAGAGGACTGCAGGACTCGTCAATGTGAGACACTTTAAAGGGAAACATCATTTTACACAAATTCATGCACAGTACAGGACACAGACCTATAGGGTCCCAAATCCTCGACCATCCTAATGCATTGAGTCCCTGAGGCTGTACACCTCTCTGCCCCAGACATCACTGACCACTGCATTCATATCAACACTTTCCAGTAGAACCCATTGCCCTATATGGGTCTTGTCCATCATGCTTCCACATGCTGTAGTAGGCTCTCAACACAACCATTGATCTGTGGGACATCCTGCGTGGGAATGAAGTTAGGCATTATGTCAGTATCGCTCAATTCTATCTCCTACCAAAAATTCACAAACCTGACTTCTCAGTCGACCCATTGTTTTAGCCTGTGCCTTTCCCACTGTACTTATCTTTGCCTACCTCGATACTGTCTTGTCCTCCTTAGTCCAGGAACTCCCCACGTCCTTCACTTCTTCCAAGATTTTCATTTCCCTGGCCCCCAACGCTTTACCTTCACCATGGACATCCAGTCCCTGTACATATCAATCCGCCACGACGAAAGTCTCTAAGCCCGCTGTTTCTTCCTCTCATGCCATCCCAACCAGTACCCTTCCATCAACACTCTCATCCACCTGGCTGAACTGGTCCTCATCCTCAACAATTTCTCCTTCCAATCCTCCAAACCAAAGGTGTAACCATGGGCAGCTGCATGGGACCCAGCTGTGCCTGCCTGTTTGTTGGAAATAGTCCATCTTCTACAGTTACACCAGCACCACCCTCACCTCCTCTGCTACATCAATGACTATATCAGAGTTACCTCGTGCTCTCACAAGGAGGTTGAGCAGTTCATCAACTTTAACAACACTTTCCAGCCTGAGCTCAATTTAACTGGACTATCTTGGACACCTCCCTCCCCTTCCTGGACTTCTCCATCTCCGGTGACCAACTAACCATGGACATCTACTACAAGCCCACCGACTCCAACAGCTACCTAGACTACACCTCCTCCCACCCTACCTCCTGTAAAAATACTATCCCTTATTCCAAATTCCTCTGCCTCCACTGCATCTGTTCCCAGGTTGACCAATTCCACTTCAGAAAATCCCAGGTGGCCTCCTTCCAAAATTGCAACTTCCCTTCCCACGTGGCTGATGATGCCCTCTCTTCCACTTCCCGCACTACTGCCCTTGAACCTCATCCCTACCAATGAAACAAGGACAGAACCCTCCTGGTCCTCACCTTCCACCCCACCAATGCCCGCATACACTCCATTATCCCTTGCCATTGCCAACACCGTATAACCTTATTTCCCTCCCCACCCCATCAGCGTTCTGGAGAGACCGTTCCCTCCGTGACTCCCTCATCAGGTCTATGATGCCCACCAGCCTACACCCCACTCCCAGTACCTTTCCCTGCCAATGGAGGAAGTGCAAAACCTGCGCCCACACCACTCCCCTCACCTCTGTCCAAGGGGTCCTTCCACATGCAACAGAAATTTATTTGTACTTCTACCAATGTTATCTACTGTATCCGTTGCACTCGGTGTGGTCTCCTCTACATTGGTGAGACAGGATGCCTTCTTGTGGATCATTTCAGAGAACATCTCTGGGACACTTACACCCACCAACCCCACTGCCCCGTGGCTGAACACTTCAACTCCCCCTCCCACTCCGTCAAAGACGTGCAGGTCCTGGGACTCCTCCACCACCAAACCACTATCACCCAATGCCTGGAGGAAGAAAACCTCATATTCCGCCTTGGGACCCTGCAATCACATAGGATAAATGTGGATTTCAACAGTTTCCTCATTTCCCCTCCCCCACAATATCCCAGTCCCAAGCCTCCAACTCGGCACTGCCCTCCTGACCTGTCCATCACCTTTCCCATCCATCCACTCCACCAACATATCACTTTCTCCTTCACCTTCATCTACCTATTGCTTTCTCGGCTACCTTCCCCCAAACCTCCCACCCTCCCATTTATCTCTCAGACCACTGGCCCACAAGTCTCAGCACCACATTTTGACTCTGATCTCCAGCATCTGCAGTCCTCACTTTCTCTTATCATGCCAGCATAGTTACATTTGCAGGCTCAAATCCAGATATAAATGCTAAACAATGAAATTTAAAATCATGAGGAAATTCATGTACATATACCCATGCATTCAAAGTGCCTCAATATGTTTTCTTCTTCCTCTCCCTCTCATTATGTTTCAGTGTCATCCCTAGTTCTGTGATTAGAGTGGTGCTGGAAAAGCACAGCAGTTCAGGCAGCATCTGAGGAACAGGAAAATCAACGTTTCTGGCCTTCATCAGGAATAGATGTTCTGCGGTTGGGATGGAGGGAGCCTGCGTGGCAGTGAAGATCATTGTCCCTGCAGATTTGGTCAGGTGACCCCAGGGGGCGGTATTTGAGTCTGCACAAACAGGCTCAAGCAGGCTGAGTGTCTTCTTGCCAGAGATGGGTGACACCTGCTTGGCTACGATTTCAATGGATTAGAGGGGAGTGAGCAGAGTGGAGGTGGAGCACTTAGCCACCTCTAGAGTGCCATGAAAGAAGACTTTGAAGGAGTTTGTGCATGGTTTCTCCTCTAACTGTGTGCCTCCAACACTGCCCTGTCTTCTTGTCATGGTACCTGACATTCAGAATGGGCTCCTGTCCCCTGTTGCCATGCTTTTGGTTCTGGGGACCACCGGCTGGGGTGATGGGCTGCAGGAATGTGTGCCTGACCAGCAGCCCTTGAGGGCACTGCTGCAGCTACTAGGCAGTAAAGGCCACTATTATGAACAATATAATGATAAATAAATGCATTCTCAAATCATGCAGCCATAATTAACTTACTCAAGTTGCTGTGAGTTAAGTCACAAATCCAGTGAAATAAATATTGCAGTAAATTGTTGCTAAATTGCATTAGGTTCAGGAATAATGCTTTGGACATTGATATAATTAGTCATTGAGAATGAAATCAACAAAGGGCAGTCTCAATGTGATTGGCAGTGAAGGAAATACTTTGGAATGGAATGGTATGATCAGTAGTATTCGAAGCTGTAGAGTAGACTAGAAAGGATTGGAATAAATCATGGTACATCACAACTGTATTTTCTTTGTGTCTTTGGTAAGAATTGTCCAGGGCTATGGGAGGACCAATGACGCGAGAGAATTTTTAAGAACTTTGGAGAGAAAAAGGAGTTTGGAGATAGAACAGTCATATATTCAAGAACAGAAATCAGAACTATTTAATACCAAATTGGTTAATATCATCTCAGAATTAGTTTGTCTCGCATCTTTCTTGGTTCAGAAGTTTCAAAGGTTAGCAGTGGGTCAGCACCGCCTACCGATTTGTTTTGTCTATCTAAATAGGGTGACCTATCAAGACAGACTCATTTAATTAACAAAACAGGATTAGGCAGCAAAATTGTTTTTAAATGACTGATTAGACAGCATTGATTCCTTTGTACAAATGGGCCCAACGTGATTTGAGTTACGCTAGAATAATTACTGAAACCTATGGGATGTTTCCTGTAATATTGAGTTATTAACTTGCTCTGGAGAGAATATTCTGGGCAAGCAAAAAGTGAATAAAAATACTTGTGGTTCAAATCACGATGCCTTTCCAGTGTAAATAGCATTTTAACCAATCTGCAAAGTATTTAGATAAAAAAATGTAAAGAAAATAATTTAGCATCATTTTGTTACCCTGGTGTATATTGATTGGCAACCAAATGTGATGAAGAAAATCAATCTGTTCTCAACACAAGGGGTTGATAGATGGAGTGCTATGGAAACCAAAATTAGCATTCACAACTCAGGATGTTCCAAAATATTTCACAGTCAATGAAGTAATTTTGAAATGTTTGAAGTATATCTATTTGCCCTTTTGTCAGCTGTCCTTATATCCCCTTGTGACATTCTCAATGTCAAACATTGTCTGATAAGCAAGGATGTTATTTTAAGCCTATATAAAACAATAGTTCAACATTAACCTGTATATTGTGCCCAGTTCTGTGTGCCATTCATTGGGAAGGGTGTGACAATATTTTAGTAGGCCATATTCATGACAATAGTTCCAGTTATGAGGAACTTCAGTGACACAGAAAGATTAGAGAAGTGGGGACTGTTCTTGAAGTAATGAAGGTTGAGAGGAGAATTAATAGAGGCATTCATGAATCATGAGGGGTCTGCAAAGAGAATAATCGAGAACCAGCATGCACAGATTTAAAAACAAGTAACAGTGATGTGGAGTAAAACTTTGTCACACAACAAGTGGTTTAAATTTGGAGAACATTGCCTGATAGTGTGGGGGAGTGAGGCAGGATTAACTGAGGTTTTCAAGAGAGACTTGGATCTTTTCTACACAGGAAACATTATCAGGGTTACAGGAAAAGTAGGGGTGTGGCATTAGGTGAATTTTCCTTGAATAGATGTGATGGGCTGAATGACATCCTCTGTGTTGTAATAATTATATGATTCTATGTTCATGCGTCTGCAAATACCTTGGGAAATGTTTACAGTATTTTCACATTAGTTTTTAAGAGCCAAAGGAGGTACCAGGTTTGATCCACGGTCTGAACTGGTCTTGTCCAAAAGTACAAATGCTAGAATTGCTGGGCGTTTAGTTAGGGAAGAAAAAAAAAGGATATCATGACTTTTGCATTCATTTGATATCCGATATCCTCAATCTCCCTGCCCTTGTAAGTTACTACTCCCACTTCTAAGCCCTTGAAGATATTTTTGTCTCATTGCTCCTGAATGTACTATTTGATCCATTCCAAACAAATTTTGTCCCTCTCACTCAATGATATGTCAGACAGAAAGAACATTTTTTGTAAATGCAGCATATTATCCTTGCTCTACCTCCTTAACTTCTCTTTAACTTCTCACACACTTGACCATAATATCTTCTTTCAATGCCTCTCCAGTGGCCAGCCTAGTGGGACTGCCCTTACTTCATTCTACTCTTGACTATCCAATTTTAGTCAGTGCAACTTGACCAATGAGTTTCTGCTGTTCCCTGTATAATTATCACAGGAGTCAGACAGATACCCATCCTTGATTCATCCTTTTTTTGTTATTTCTGTGCTTCTCTGTGATGACATTTTTTGATGTGGAGTTAGATTCCACTGGATGTTCATGACATGAATATAATCGCTCTTTGTCTTTTTTGAATCCTAATTCTGCTCATTCAGCATTCAGTTTTGACTGATTTATTCAACACATCTTGAAGACCTGGCTATTGATTCCATTCTCCTGGATTCTTTCAGAAATTTGGCATCATTTGATTCTACTTTCCAAGATAGTCTTAAAACACTATATCTCCTCCATCATAAATACTGCCAGTTTTAAAATTTCTCATCATCATCCATTCTTCAGCCCATCTTCTACTCATTCATTTTTATATATTTGCCATCAACAGACTTGTTACCTCATTGCTTTCCTGGCGACCCTTTCATTCTCCACCCTCTTGCAAATTTCAGCTTGTTTAAGCCCATAAGCCCGTGGGCGGCACGGTGGCACAGTGGGTGGGCGGCACGGTGGCACAGTGAGTGGGCGGCACGGTGGCACAGTGGTTAGCACTGCTGCCTCACAGCGCCAGAGATCCGAGTTCAATTCCCGACTCAGGTGACTGACTATGTGGAGTTTGCACGTTCTCCCCGTGTCTGCGTGGGTTTCCTCCGGGTGCTCCGGTTTCCTCCCACAGTCCAAAGATGTGCGGGTCAGGTGAATTGGCCAGGATAAATTGCCCGTAGTGTTAGGTAAGGGGTAAATGTAGGGGTATGGGTGGGTTGCGCTTTGGCGGGTCGGTGTGGACTTGTTGGGCCGAAGGGCCTGTTTCCACATTGTAAATCTAATCTAAGTCTAATCTAATCTAAGAAATACTCGCTCACACAGTACTCCTATCCTATTTTGGCTCCAAACATCTCAAAAAATTCACTCATGCACTATCAAGTGCCAGTTAAAGGCATTGGTTACAGCAAGTACTATGGACCCTGACAATATCCCAGCAAAAGTACAGAAGATTTGAGCTCTCCAATTAACTGTGCCCTAGAGAAGCTGCTCCAGTACAGCTATAACATTGGCATCTTCCTGACAATATAGAAAATAGCCAGGAATGTCCTGTCCATAAAAAGCCTGATAAATCCAATCCAGCAAATTACCACCTATCAGCATCTTCTTGATTGTTGGCCAACTGATGGAAGATGTCACTAACAGTGCTATCTACCAATATCTACACAGGAATAACCTGTTCAGTTTGGGACAAAACCAGGACTACTTGGTTCCTGTCCTCATCACTGCTTATTTTCATAATTTGTTCATTGGATATGAGTGTCGCTAGCTGCATTTATTGCCCATCCATAATTACCCTGAAGAAAGTGAGCTGCCTTCTTGAACTGCTGCAGTGCTTGGGGTGTAGGGAAACCCATGGTGCTGTTAAGAAGGGAGTTTCAGGTTTTAACCCAGGTATAGTGAAGCAATGGTGATATATTTCTAACTCACAATGGGGTGTGATTTGGAGGGGGACTTGCAGGTAGTTGTGTTCCCATGTATCTGTTGCTCTTGAACTTCTTAGAGTGAGTTTGTGTGCTTGGAAGCTGCTATCACTGAAAGTTTAGTGAGTTACTGCAGCATCTCTTAGATGATGCACATAGTTACTGCTGTGCATTAATGGTGAAGGGAGTGAATGTGGAAGTAGGTGGATTGGATGTCAATCAAGTGGTCTGCTTTGTCCACTGAATAGTGTTGAGTTTCTTGGTGTTGTTGGAACAGCACTCATTCAGGCACATGAAAGAAATTTCTTGCCACTCCTGACTTGTGCATTTTAAATAGTGGAGACAGGAGTGAGCTACTCATTGCAAAATTCATAGCTTTTGACTTGCTTCTGTAGCCACAGTATTTATACAGGAGGCCCAGTTAGTTTCTTGCCAATAGTAACTGCTGGAATGCAGGGGACTGGGTCATTTAGATTAGATTACTTACAGTGTGGAAACAGGCCCTTAGGCCCAACAAGTCCACACTGACCCTCCAAAGAGCAGACCACCCATTTACCCCTTCACCTAACACTGCAGGCAATTTAGAATGGCCAATTCATCTAACCTACACATTGTTGGACTGTGGGAGGAAAGCAGAGCACCCAGAGGAAACCCATGCAGACACGGGGAGAATGTGCAAACTCCACACAGGCAGTTACGTGAGACGGGAATTGAACCTGGGTCTCTGGTGCTAGGAGGCAGCAGTGCTGATCACTAAGCTACCGTGCCACCCTAAGTGCATGAACAAATTGCAAGTGTTATTCATCACAATCTGGCATAAAAACTCAATCAGGCCTTGGCCAACAAGGGAAATTAGTACTAAATCCAAAGAGGAAGCATACAAGTTGTCCAAAAAAGCAATAGACCTGAAGATTTGGAACAGTTTAGAATCCATTAAAGTGAGACAAAGAAACTGATAAAAATGGGGAATAATAGAATATGACAGTAAACTTGCAGGGAATATACAAATCGATAGTAAAAGCTTCTGTAGTCTGTAAAAAGAAAAAGATTAGTAAAGGTGAATGTAGCTCCCACATAGTCAGAAACAGGGGAATATTTATGTAGGGAGCAAAGAGATGGCAGACCAACTAGGTGCATACTTTAATTATGTCTTCATAAAGGAAACCACAAATTGCATCCCAAAAATGGGGGAGAAATCACAAAGCCAAATGGGAAGGAATAATTGAAAGAAATTAATATTGGTAGGAAAATGTTTTTAGGGAAACTCACCAGACTAAAGACAGATAAATCCCTGATAAGCTTCATCCCAGAGTACTTAAGGAAGTGGCTCTGGAAATAATAGATGCACTTGTGATCATCCTCCAAAATTCTGTAGATTCTGGAATGTTTCCTGGATGGTAGCTAATGTAAGCTCACTATTTAAGAAGGGAGGCAGAGAGAAAACAGTGAATTATAGACTGGTTAGCCTGACATCAGTAGTGGGAAAAAAGTGCATTAATGGTGAAAGGAGTGAATGTGGAAGCAGGTGGATAGGGTGTATGCTTTGTCCACTGAATAGTGTTGAGTTTCCTGGTGTATTACAGTTCATGATAAAAGAGTTAATAAAAGAACAGTTCAAAGATAGTGACAAGACTGGATAGTGTCAGCAATGATTTATGAAGGGGAAGTCATGCTTGACTAATCTGCTAGGATTTTTTGAGGATGTAACTAGTATCGTAGATAAGGGGGAGCCAGTGGATGTGAAAACTTTCGATAAAGTCCCATATAAGAGACTACCAAGCAAAGATTAAATGGGATTGAACGTAATGTACTGAAATGGACTGATTACTGCCTGGCAGTCGGGAAACAAAGAGTACAAATAATCAGGTCTTTTTCTGAGTAGTAGGCAGCGACTAATGACCACAAGGATCTGAGTTTGGATCTGAACTATTCGCAATATATAGTAACGATTTAGGTGAGAAAACAATGTGTCATTTCTCCAATTTAGCAGATAACAGAAAGTTAGTTGCGAGTGTATGCTGTGAAGAGGATGCAAAGAGGATGCAAATTAAATAGGTGGTAAGATAAGTGGCAGATGCAGTAGCATATGGATAAATGTGTGGTTAACTACTTTGCTAGAATAAAACACACGCAGGCAGATTATCTGAATGGCAATAGATTGGGGAAGGTAGATGTGCAACGAGGCCTGGGAGTCCTTGTACATCAGTTGCTGAAAATAAGTATGAAGGTGCAGCAGGTGTCGAAGAAGGCGAATGATATGTTGGCCTTCATAGTGAGAGGATTTGAATGCAGGAGCAAGGATGTACAGGGCAAGGATAAACTACACTTAAATTCTGATGCTTAGCTCTTTCAGTCAGGTTTGAACCAAGGCTACAATGAGGTCAGGAGTTAGCAGAATCCAAACTAAGCATCGGTGAACATGTTTTTCCTTTGATAGCACTGCTGGTGACCCCTTCCATAACAATTTTAAATACAAAGTCAGAAGTCGCACAACCCCAGATTATAGTCCAACAGCCCTATCTGAAATCACAAGCTTTTGGAATGCAGCCCCTTCATCAAATAAACCTGTTGGACTATAACCTGGTGTCATGTGACTTCTGACTTTGTCCACTCCAGTCCAATACTGGCGCTGCCACATCATGTTTTTAATTCAATCACAGGATGTGGGCATCGTCGGCTTGGCCAGCATTTATTGCCTAACCCCTAATTCTTCAAAGTGCAGTTAAGAGTCATCCACATTGCTGTGGGTCTGGAGTTACATGGAGGCCATTTCAAGTAAAGATGCAGTTTCCTTCCCGAAAGGATATTAGTGAGCCAGATGGCTTTATTGATGATCAACAGAAGATTGTTAGGGCTGTAATTGGCTGAGTTAAATTTGTTCTGCTTTTTGTGCACAGGACATACCCAGGCAACTGACTGCAGCAGTTCAAAAAAACAACTCCCCACCACTTTCTGATGGATAGTTACAAAGGTCAATAAGTACTGGCCCAGCCACATCCCATGAAAAATATTAAAGATTAGATTATTTCCTTGTGCTTACATTCTCTTATGGTCTCACCACCCTTAACTCTACAACATCCTCCAACCTGACACCTAATCAATGCACTTCAGTTTTGACTTCTGGTGCCTGTATAATTCCACAACTTGGGCTTTAACTATTTCTCTCTCATACTTTGAAATTTCCTTCCCATACCCTTCTACACCTCTACCTCCATCTCCTCTCAACCCCACTCTTAATCCACCCTTTGCTTAACTCTCCCAAATGTTTACTTTGGCATGTCATTTGGTTTCTTTTCTGGCTGTAATATGAGTTTGAACTATTCTTTCCCACAGTAGAGGTGCTACATAAATGCAAATTGCTCTACACTCTTCTATTCAAGCAACTCTTCAACTTTTATTGCAACATTTTCATGTCCAGATGTTGTTAACAACTGAGTCTGCCTCAGATATCAGCACTCTATTTTTCAAAAAACTTCGACAATTGATTTTCACAACATTAGAATGCCTCAAATTGTTTTGTAGTCAATGAAGTACTTTTAAAATATTGTAATTTTTGCAGAAAATGCATCAGCCTATTTGTGCACTGCAAGATTCCAGAAACTTCCTGCTGAAATTGAATCATCAGGAAATTGTCATAGCAAACTTGTTGAGACATCACTGGATTATGATGGCAAATTGCAAGCAATGAATAACAGCGGTTGCTGGGAGGTGATCTGTATTTGTATGGTATCTTCCTGAGACTGAGGAAGGCTTATTAATTGGTTTTTAGGTGTTGGTTGAGGGATAGGCATTGGTCTGCAAACAAGGAGAAGTGCCATGGGATCTTCTAAGTCCAACTGAGAGGGCTGATGGATTTCATCTGAAAGACTATACAACATTGCCTCATTACTGGAGAGTCGGTCTAAACTTCAACTGAAATTCTTGGAGCGAGACGTGAATGCACAGTCTGTTTTGGTATGTACATCCATATTTTTGTCATCTCTAGATTTTGTTATTCTAACTATTGCTCATTCTCCACTCAACAAACTTCAAAAGACAAGATTCCTACATATGTATACACTTCAGGTTTGTGATTAAAAGTCATTTCAAAGCTGGGACTAATTCTTAACATCTATATTCCTGTTTTGAGTCACTATTTGGAACACAGTATAACACTTTTGAACTATGTCTGTAAATAATAATGCTACTAGGCACACAAATTGTGTGCAAGAGAGATTTAAAAATCACTGCCAAAAAAAGGTCTGGAAAAAGCTTAAAGATAAGCTTTTCTATTTTATGTTCCCGTTCAATTTTCACTTTTTTCTTCTCCTGCTGTATGGGAGCTGTTTGTCATGGTGTATTTATCATTTATATCTTAGCAACCCATAAGTTACAGCTGTAGAACAATGAAAGGAATTTCACACATCTGAGAACAATTTTGCGAAAGATTAAAGGGTACTTTTCTGATTTCGTGCTCCTGGATTGGAACCTTATCCACGTGGACTGCATGTAAGAAATTTGACAAATTGTGGTGTATAATTTTCCAGCCAGTAATTTCAAAGAACGTAATGACATGCACAATATATCCTCAACCTTACAATGTGTGTTCCCAATGGGCGAAGTCACCTGTTGGAACTGCAAAGCCAGAAAGATATCCTTGTAATATTGACCTAAAATTGGATTGTGATGGGAAATTGCAAATAAAAATAGAAGGAGATAATTGCTAGAAAAGAAACCAATGTCTTCCAGAATAAGCTCAAGTAAAATTGAGCTCTTACAGTAATCTCCAATGTTTTAAAGCAACAGTGTGTTTTGGCACTATTCCTCTTCAGGCATGGTGTCTCAAAAGGCAAAGGCAGATGTGAAAGAGGGTATATATGTCTGCTTCTGAACATATGGCTGTCTCTCCAACCCACAATCACCACTGGCAAGTACCAAAACCCACAGCTTATCGCAGATGTTTTGTTTGCTGATGATTATGCCCTTCTGGCATACATGTAGGAGACAATGCAGCTCAAATGTCCTCCAAATATCACTGGTTTTATGATCAGCTTAAAGGAAATAAAAGTGAGGGACCAACAATGACCCTGAGGAAATTACATCCCACCACAGCTCAGCATTGACATGAGTAACCTCAATGGAGAGAATAGTTCATCTACCTAGATAGCATTATTTCAAGGGATGCTACTGTCAACTAGGACATAGTCTATCAACCGGTCAAAGCCTATAGCTCCTTCACCACCTTTCAAAGCATATCTGAGAAGAATTTATTACCATAACTTTTCCATTTATTTTAACAGGAAGCATTTTATGCTGATAATAAAGTCTGCTCTGGTGGTAATCTAGCTGAGGCCTTCTGAGCTAGTGGCATTTGACTCACATCAAGATTCTGTGCATTTGTCCTCTGGCTTTGCCTGGAAAGAAGCGCTTTTGTAGCATTCCCCTCTAGTCTCCCCACCATTACAAACCTGACCTAAGGAATATGACAGTTGTAAATACTTTTAAAAAAAAGGGATAACTCATGTTCATTTAAAAGCATAAAACATGCTCAGACCATTAAAGGTATTTTCTTTGTATCCATAGCAGAAAAATCCCTGACACACATTCTCCTGAATTACCTGCTTCTTAATTCTGAGGAGATCTCAGAGGTACAGCATGATATTTGAGTGTCTAAAGGAAACTCTGATATCATCTTTGCTGCCTGTATAATCCAAGAACCATACCAGCAACTCTTCATTTCAATCAGTGACATGATCAAAATATTTAACTCAATAAGTTGCAAGTTACTATGGATTGTGCCCAAAGGTTTGGATGTCTAAAACATTTCACCACAATCTTGCAATTGTTTTCATAATGATAAAGTTGAAACTGTCTAAAGTTGGAGATCTGAAACAGTACCCATCAAATTTCAGACAGGGGTCAAACAAGGCATTATGATAGCCCCACAAAATTGACAATCCATCTGGAAGTGGCTACTCACCACATCAAAGACCAACTGCCTTCTGGTGTCGATATTAACATTGCCTCAATGGAAAATGCTAGCCTCAGTCATCATGAATATGGCATGACTTACAGTATTCCAATGTTTGAAGTGTTGTTGCCCACACTGCATCAGATATGCAAACCCTTCTCATGTTCTTCAGTTCTGCATATAGAAACTCAGCCTGTACTTGAATGCCACTGAAACATAACTTATGCTGTATATTAATGTACACCTAGACAACTACATATTTCACCCTCCATATATGTTAAAGGAGAGACTTTGGCACATGTTGAGCACTTCTCACACCTGGCAGCTATTCTCTCAAAAGGCCACCATTAGTGAGAAGATCCATCACTGGATCAACCACACCAGCAATGCCTTCTGTAAACTGCAACAGCAAGTGTTCGACAATATAAACTGCTGCAAGTCAACAAAGTCCTGGACTACAGTTGAGTTGTTGTCACACATGCCACTAGTTCAGTTAAACCTGAACTGTGTGTTGGTGTCAAATAACAGGACAAGAGAAATTCTGTCATCGATGCCCTTGCTGCATCTTTTGGATTCAAGGACCATTGAACAAATGCTAGTGTGCTTTTTGAAGCCAGACCACAAGCTTTCAGGATAAAAAAAGCCCTACAAAATGAACTTCAATGAGCTGAAAAACATCTCCCCTACCAGATCCTCTTTATGAACTTTTTAATGCCTGTTATTCCAGAAGATGCAAAAGAAAATACTTCAAAGACATCATGATTCTGTTCTTGAAGTATAATATCACTGACATTAATGTCTGAGAGGAATTTGCTACTAATTATACAGAATGGCGACATGGATGCAAGGATGAAAGAAAGGATTTAGTCAAGACATAATGTCGTTCTTATCATTCTCATGTTGTTAATATTGATTCCTAATTTCATAAGGGTAGATCAGGAGGTGGCTGATTGCAGCAGAAATAAAATGATAATCACCTTCTCTCAGCTAAAGTATAGCAAAAGGGTGGAGAGATTTCGATGTTTTCAGTGGTGGTTTTTGACCATGTCAAGCATTTTCAAATGCTTGTAATGGTTTTATGAGCTCTTAAATTGTTTGGTAACTCCTGGCATTTCTATTCTGGCTGGAGGAGAAGGGAGCAGCATTTGCATGAGGGGTAACTGCAGGAAAAGCAAACAAAAGAGGCACACGTACAGAGACACAAGATAATGTACCAGCTGTTTGTTAAGGAACGTTAGGAACTTTCTAGGGAGCCTATAATTGAGTTGATCACCACAACATTAGAACTGACATCTACAGCTAGTCACACTGTTGCTTTTTGTAATCAAGCCTGTATATCTTTGCCTTCCATGTCAATCAGAATATAATGCATATTACAAGGGAACAGCAGGTAGGCTGAAGTTCACACTAGCACTGATCAGGTGAACAGGCTCTCTTTGCTAGATGAAACATATTCTATATAGACTTTTGGAAATAGCGAATTGGGGCTTTCTGTTTTATGCATATTGCAGGCCTTCCACAAATAATTCATTTCAGTTCCATCACCATGCAGGCTATTTTAGGCAAGCCCACTGCTCTCAGGAATTGTACGGGCCTTGGCGGGACCACACCTAGAATTTTGGTCTCCTTCTTAAGCAGGGATATACCAGCATCAGAAGTAGGACCACAAAGGTTATATTGATACTGAAATGAGAGGGTAGTTAAACAAGAACAAAAGGAGGAAATTAAAATAATTAAAGGGTGATCCCATCGAACCTGTCAAGATTACAAACGGATTTGACAGGTTAGATATTGTGGGTGGAATCTTGTACTGTTTCTGGTGGTGAGCTTGGAGAAGGGAAAAGTGTTTACTTTGTCAGGATGGTGGTACACCTGAATCTCTCTGCCTTCCCGCCTCCACAAGAATTAGATTTGAGTGGGAAACACATTGTTGGCTTTCCTGCTCTACTGTCAATTGAATCCATTAAATGACCAACTAATTACCATTTTGAGGGCCTCATCTGAAAGCTGCTGGTATTAAGCCAACTGTAGGTAGGCCTAGTAATGTACAGTGTGCACCACAGCTAATGCATGCAGCAAGCTTCTCACCTCAGAGGAATTCAATGCCTGATCAAGAGTCAAACATTAGCCCTTGCTACTATCTTCACTGCACACCACTCTTTTATTTGAGAACATTCTGTCCCTCCACATGATGTTTCTGTGGATTTAGTTGCTCCATAAACTGGCACTCTGTGGTGTTCTTCCTGCAGCAGTTGAAGCCTCACCAACTGCTGAGCACAAGATGTGCCGAGCTGCTATTGTTTGGCAGATCTCAGTAGGTGATATTTCTGTCCCTAGGACTTTGATTCTGTGGAAGAGCCATCATTGACTGATTATCTTGTGGTTTAGTGGTCTTTCCACAAAGAAGCGTCACAGGTCTTTCACGGCTGTCCGTCCAGCAGACGGGACTCTCTATATCTTGACAAGAGTCCACCCATTAATTGCATTAGTTGCCTCTCCAGGATATGGGGTCAATCATTTCAGACTGAGATGAAGAGACATTTAATCACTCAAAACATATGAATATTTGGAATTCCTTACTCACACAGATCGTAGATACTCAATTGTTTAATATTTTTGATTTTAAGTCTCTTGGTGAATCAAGGGATATGGGGAGTGAGCAGGAAAGTGGAGTTAAAGCTCAAGGTCAGCAATAATCGTACTGAATGTGACAGCAGATTGCGTCTTGTGGTATACTCCTGCTACTATACCTTATGTCCTATAACCACCTATCCCATTGATAAGGGCTACATAATCAGGTCCAGTGATCCCAGTCTGCACCCAACCAGCATCTAACTATCTTCAATTTGGCCAGCAGCTCTTGGAGGTGGTCATAGAGTCATAGAGATGTACAGCATGGAAACAGACCCTTCGGTCCAACCGTCCATGCTGACCAGATATCCCAACCCAATCTAGTCCCACCTGCCAGCACCCGGCCCATAACCCTCCAAACCCTTCCTATTCATATACCCATCCAAATGCCTTTTAAATGTTGCTATTGTACCAGACTCCACCACTTCCTCTGGCAATTCATTCCGTACACGTACCATCCTCTGCGTGAAAACGTTGCCCTTTAGGTCTCCTTTATATCTTTCCCCTCTCACCCTAAACCTATGCCCTCTTATTCTGGACTCCCCCACCCCAGGGAAAAGACTTTGTCTATTTATCCAATCCATGCCCCACATGATTTTATAAACCTCTATAAGGTCACCCCTCAGCCTCTGACACTCCAGGGAAAGCAGCCCCAGCCTGTTCAGCCTCTCCCTATAGCTCAAATCCTCCAACCCTGGCAACATCCTTGTAAATCTTTTCTGAACCCTTTCAAGTTTCACAACATTTTTCTGATAGGAAGGAGACCAGAATTGCTCAGTCCTCTGTGTTTTAAAGGGACGGGAGTGGTGATCATAATTAATTCACTGCTTGAGGCAGCAGTTGGTCCTGCAAATGGCTCAGGCAAATTTCCCCTGTTTACAGGCCCGACTTTGGGCCCTCTGACTAAATTCAGCCCCTGATGTGTAATCACAAGTTGAGCACCATTCAGGTTTGTGCTTTCTTTTCAAGTGACTGCAATCATCTGTTATTTTGCACCAGTCCTCCAACCTTCTCACTCTTTCGTGATTATTGATTTGTAGGAGGAAACAATGAAGATGTATCGTGTGATTGAAGCCTCCACTCATGTAGTTTTCTAGCCTGCTCAATGTGTAGAAGATGGTGTGGTCCAGAGATTGCTAGAATCAATACAAACTTCCCTGATTAATCCAAATACTGGGACAACTGGTACTGTTCAAGGACTCAGCAAATACTTGAAACAGTTTTGCATTCTGTATTAGCTCACAGGAAGAAGCAGCAATCATGCGTAAGAGAGAACAGCAGGTGTTGAATGTATGAGTCGAAGCATAAGGAGCTTAATAAAGATAACAAGACATTCATGACTTATGTGATAACAGCCGAAAACGTTTGTAGCTAAACGCATGAAGCGTTGGCAGCAAAATCATTTAATTGGTAGTACCAATAAAAATAAATGGAAAAGCCAATTTACATTGATGCTGGTAATTCGATGTAATGTAAAATACTAGAAATATTTGGCAGACCTGGCAAATCTGGGAAGTAATGTACAAAATTGACATTTTAAGTTGATGAGCTTTCATTTGAACTGCATGGAAGGCATCCATTGAGATGACTACGTATCCCAAAGATTATTGCAGAGTTAGTATTCTGCACCGAATGTTGTTTTATGGCATAGACTCCAGAACCTTAAGACAGTTACGTAGCATTATGACATTTAATGTTCTGCTATAAGGGTACCCATCTCACCACTAGTCACTCTCTTAGTGTAATGGAGTCAGTCAGCCACGTATATGTAATATATAGCGATATCATGAAGCACTGAACACAGTCTCTGCCTGTAAATCTGTAATATTGTAACCATGTAAAAAACTAGTGTTATAATAAACTTCAAGGCATTTGTTTCTGCAAAAACCCGACTCTCTGTGGTACATGTCATGTGGACTAATATATAGAAAACCACATACCACATCACTGGAAACAGACACAAGTTGAAAATGGAAATCTCCACACCCACTGACATTGAGGCTCCCTGATAACCAGTTCAATGCTTTGAGGAATTGCTGGTACACCAAAATATTTATTCTTTCAAAGCTTAAACTCCTAGTGTTTGCATAGTTATCCTCTTCAAACGAGTAGTGACATATGACCCAGCCTGTGCTGATGCTTTGAGTTCACGATCTCTTACCATGCAATTGTTAGTTTCAGTGCTTGTTGGAAGAGTAAAGACAATAAGCCTTCAAATGTAGTTCTCTCTTTCAGTGTCAGTGCGGGGTCTAAGTTAATTGAAGGAGGTGGGAAAGTGCTGAGGAGCAATTGTCAACACATAACAGCAAGAGCGACATGCAGCAAATGAGTGGAAATATTTTACAGTACTAGGTTTCCATGCTGTGTGCGTATAAGCGATAATGCACATGAGTTAATAAGAACAGGAAAGGAAAATGTTGAGAGGCCCTGCTGTGCATGACCTCCAGCCTCATCATCTTCATTCTGTATGCTTTCTCTCTCTGTCAGTCAAGTTGATGGCTGAGTCCCCCATTGTTGTCAGAGTTTATAATGTAATCATCACTTCTTCAGTTCTTGGAGAATCCCTCCAACTGTGGATTGACTTCTCCTGGTGGAAAAATGGAAGGGACCTAACGTGTGCCCTATTGAAGGATTATGCAAATATTTGAAACAGTTTAGCATCATGCACTGGTGCACACATAGAAGCAGCAATTGTATGTAAGAGAGGTGAATAGCAGGCGGTGAACATATAAATGCAAGCAGAAGGAGATTAATAAAGATAACAGGATATTAGTGACTAAGGTGATGTCGGGGAAAAGAATTGAAGCTGAACTCATGAAGCATTTGCATCAAATTCAATGAATTGATAGTACTGATAGAAACAACTGGAAAAGCAAGCTCATGTGGACACTGAAAATTTTTAAAAAATATATAAAATTCAGCAAATCTCACGACATCTGTGAAGAGATATACAAAATTATTAAAATTGGGAAAAGGTTAGCATTGTAATTGGTTTAAAGAAAATGAACTGGGAGGGCAGAAAAAGAGAACAAAGGGAGTAGCTGTGATGGGGTAGATGGCAGGAGGAACAATATGTGAAAAGAAAAGATCAGAGTCAAAGGGAATGGAATGGATCATGTGAAGAGATGTCAAGTATGACTGACAGAATCATGAACAGCTGGTGACCAAAAGCAAAAGATAAAAAAAAGTGTAAAACAAGAGTGAAAACCTGAACCAACAGAGGTTATAATTTGAAATTGTTGAACTTATTGTTGGATATAGAGTGGTAAAGTTCCTAACTGAAAGATTAAGTGTTACTTCTCCAGCTTAATTCAATGGAATACAGCAGCACATTGAGGACAGAGAACTCAGAATTGGTGAAAGGTAGAGAATTAATGGGACAAGTGACTGGAAACGCAATGTCACACTTGCAGGTAGGATGAAGTACTATGCAATAAGGTCACTTGACCAGTGTTTGATCTGCAGAGGAGATTGCATTGGGTATAGTTAGTACAAATACATTTCTGTTTCACCGAGCGTGAGTTTTTGGAGTCTTGGATGGTGAGAAAATAGGAATAACGTGGGCAGAATTTGCTCCTTCTGCACTTGCATAGAAAGGTGCTATGGGAGGGGGAGGGGTTGTTGGTGTTGCTGGCAGTGGTGAAAATCACCTGGATGATCTGTTGAATACAGAGGTTGGTGAGGTGACTTTGGAACACTTCAATCCTGAAAAAGAGTCGCTGGACTCAAAATATTAACTCTGTTTCTTTCTTCAGATATGCTGCCAGGCCTACTGAGTTTCTCCAGCAATTTTTGTTTTGATTTCAGAATTCCAGTATTGTATTCAGAACTATTTCACTTTTATTTGAGTAGGTAATGTAAAGTTGGGAGAAGGGGGGAAATTATGAACAAAGTTGATGAGATTTTCCAGTTCGAGGAAAGAGCAGGGAACGGCACTGCTATAGTCACCAAAGAATGTATAAATTGAAAATAGAACACTTGCTGGTGGCATTATCATGTCCAGAGTGATCGGCAACAGTATCTCAGCATCTGAATTCCCCCAGGCTGCCTCAAAGCCTAACCAAGGCTGAGAAGATTGAGGAAGACGATGTTGATCCGAAGCAGATCTTGGCCATCTCAGCTTCTATCGCTTCTCCTACCCCCCTTTCACAATCAATATTTATGGTATGGGCCTCAGTGAGCACAGCTGCCCTTGCAGGGATGTAGGGAGTAGATTCTCAGGTGGATCCCCTGCTGGCTGTCCATTACGTTCCTCAAGTTACACAGCCTGAGAGCTGAACAACCTATCTCCACCTCTTCCATGGCAACATGAGTAAATGTGCAGGACTGTGAGAGCTCACAAGGTTCCTCATCACCATGAACTCTAACTGGGTCACCGTGCATTCGATAGACTTTCATTCCAATTGCAACTTTGTGTAGGCATTGTAAATACATGCTTTGTGTGCTCCAATGTTTGGTAATTACTCTTCATTTAGGAGGGAAGGTTGATGTTAAACGTTCAAAAGCAAAATCAGATTCTTATCAGCTCCAATTTAGATTGTGCATGGCTCTCCATTTCTCAGTGATAGTAAGAATGTGCAGGAGGTTCTCCTCATAAAGGCTCAGGCTTTGTCCCTCACTATGTCCTGTAAACTCCTCATTTGTATTAGGAGTTCCCTGGAGAAGATGGGATCCTGCATGAAACCAACCAATGACATCTGGGCATCACTCTCCATTCTGATTGTTCACTGGTGACTCCAATGGCTGCTCCTCTCCCTGCTCCATTCCCTCTGCTCATTCTCTGATGACAATATGAGGTTTTTCTTGGCATCTGACTTCTCAAGTTTCACCTTGCCTTCTACACACTATATCGTGTAGCATGCAGCAGATAATCACTGCCACGGGCACCATGGCAGGTGAATATATCAGAGCACATTTGGAATGGTAATGATACCAGAAACTGTTTATTGATTGAGATGCCAAATCATTAAAGCATAGCCCTTGACAAGAACCAGTCAGGCACCTACCTGGAATGACTGAGAAATCCATGCCTCCCACAGAATCAAAGCTTTGTGATAACTGCCTAGGACTCAATAGCATACACAAAGGAATATCTTCAATAATCAGCAAGTATTGGAGAAACCCAGCTCGTCTGACAGCACCTATGGGAGAGGAACATAGCTAACATTTCAAGTCAGAAGTCTTGTAGGTTGAATCACTTCTTGCAGGTCTAAAGATAACACCTATCAGTCTCAAAACATTAACTCTGTTTCTTCTTTCACAGATGCTGCCGGGTTTCCCCAACATTTGCTGATTATTGAAGATATTCCTATGTCTGTGTTTTCTGCTTTTATTTTAAATTCCCAAAATCCTCAGCAAATTGCTTTTATTATAGGAATCTCCTCATGTGGTCACACAGGCCCTTTACATTGATAGGGAGGAAACCTCTCAATTTAATAATTCTCAGGCCTCTTGGTGGATGTCCTTGTGGTCACATATGTGCAATTGATTGTTCCTTGTACATAGGGATGCTGGCAACAATGACAAAACCTTGCCCTCTGCAACTGCGAGTCTGCATGTGTTAGTCTGTCACCCACTGAAGCAGACAATCTGTAACCATATTTGTTCAGCAGTGAGCATTTTATCTATGCTCATTCACAGGATATGGGCAAGAATTTGCAATATATGTTAGTGCCTTGGAGGAAGGAGGTGAATGTACTATTGCCAAGTTTGCAGATGGCACAAAGATAAGTGGGAAGGCAAATGATGAGGATGATACAAATAGTCTACAAAGGGTTAAGTGAATGGACAAAAACTTGGCAATTGGAACATAATGTGGGAAATTGACGTTACACTTTGTCAAGAATCATAGGGGAGGGAAATATTATAGAAATTGAGGAAGACTGCAGAATGCTGGAACACAGGAGGCTTTGCATAAATCAGAAAAAGATAGCATCCAATTCAGTAACTAATAGGGAATGCTGGCCTTAATTTTAAAGGGAATGGAGAATAAAAAGAGTGCGGCCTTGCTAAAACTATCCAGGGGTAAGCCAGGCAACAGCTGGAATACTGTGAACTATTCTGGTCCCCTCACTGAAGGAATATATACTGGAATTAGAGGAAGAAGACTGGAGGTTGACAAACGTGGTGCCACTGTTTAAGAAGGGAGGTAAAGACAAGCCAGGGAACTATAGACCGGTGAGCCTGACCTCGGTGGTGGGCAAATTGTTGGAGGGAATCCTGAGGGACAGGATGTACATGTATTTGGAATGGCAAGGACTGATTAGGGATAGTCAACACGGCTTTGTGTGTGGGAAATCATGTCTCTCAAACTTGATTGAGTATTTTGAAGAAGGAACAAAGAAGATTGATGAGGGCAGAGCAGGAGATGTGATCTATATGGACTTCAGTAAGGCGTTCGACAAGGTTCCCCATGGGAGACTGATTAGCAAGGTTAGATCTCATGGAATACAGGGAGAACTAGCCATTTGGTTACAGAACTGGCTCAGAGGTAGAAGACAAAGGGTGGTGGTGGAGGGTTGTTTTTCAGACTGGAGGTCTGTGACCAGAGGAGTGCCACAAGAATTGGTGCTAGGTCCTCTACCTTTTGTCATTTACATAAATGATTTGGATGTGAGCATAAGAGGTACAATTAGTAAGCTTTCAGATGACACCAAGATTGGAGGTGTAGTGGACAGCGAAGAGGGTTACCTCAGATTACAACAGGATCTTGACCAGATGGGCCAATGGGCTGAGAAGTGGCAGATGGAGTTTAATTCAGATAAATGCAAGGTGCTGCATTTTGGGAAAGCAAATCTTAGCAGGTAAGGTCCTCAGGAGTGTTGCTGAACAAAGAGACCTTGGAGTGCAGGTTCATAGCTCCTTGAAAGTGGAGTCGCAGGTAGATAGGGTAGTGAAGAAGGCGTTTGGTATGTTTTCCTTTATTGGCCAGAGTATTGAGTACAGAAGTTGGGAGGTCACGTTGCATCTGTACAGGACTTTGGTTAGGCCACTGTTGGAATATTGCGTGCAATTCTGGTCTCCTTCCTATCAGAAAGATGTTGTGAAACTTGAAAGGGTTCAGAAACGCTTTACAATGATGTTGCCAGAGTTTGAGGATTTGAGCTACAGGGAGAGGCTGAACAGGCTGGGGCTGTTTTTCCTGGAGCATTGGAGGCTGAGGGGTGACCTTACAGAGGTTTACAAAATTATGAGGGGCATGGATAGGATTAATAGACAAAGTCTTTTCCTGGGATCGGGGAGTCCAGAACCAGATGGCATAGGTTTAGGGTGAGAGAGGAAAGATATAAAAGAGACCTAAGGGACAACTTTTTCACGCAGAGGGTGGTACGTGTATGGAATGAGCTGCCAGAGGATGTGGTGGAGGCTGGTACAATTGCAACATTTAAGAGGCATTTGGATGGGTATATGAATAGGAAGGGTTTGGAGGGTTATGGGCCGGGTGCTGGCAGGTGGGACTAGATTGGGTTGGGATATCTGGTTGACATGGACGGGTTGAACCGAAGTGTCTGTTTCCATGCTGTACATCTCTATGACTCTATGATTCTAAGTAAGAGAAGGTTCACTTGGTTGATTTCGGGTATGGGAGAATTTTCTTCTGAGGAGAGGTTATAAAATCTTGCGAATTATGAACAGAAAATTCAGCCGGTCACACCTGTTCTGCTATTTAATACAATCATGGCTGATATCGTTTCAGCTTCATCTGCATTTTCCTGTCCACTTCCATAAACCTTTAACCCATTACTCAGTAAAAGTCAGTCTATCTCCTCCTTAAGTTTAATCCATGCCCCAAATATTGGAGGCTGTCCTCATTGGAAGATATGAGATTCTTAGGGGCATTGGCAGACTAAATGATGAGAGGTTCTTTCCTCTTCTGGGAGAGTCCAGAACCAGACAGAATATTCTCCAACTAAGGGTCATCCAGTTATGGCAGAAATTAGGTCTCATCTCTCAGAGGAGAGAGAATCTTTTTGTTTATTGATCCACAATATATGAGTGTCATTGACTAGGCCAGCACTTATCACCCAGTTGATAGTTAATGCTGTGGGTCACTTGTGGTCCAACAGCTTTTTCGCCAAAGCGAACTATGTGGAGTTTTCCCCAATATTGGCAGTGGTTTCATCAACCCTGAACTCCAGATTTCTATTGAGTTCAAATTTTATCATCTGTATGGGATTTGAACCCTTGTCCCCACGTCATTACCCTGGGTTCACACATTAATAGAATAATAGAGTCATAGGGATGTACAGCACAGAAACAGACCCTTCGTTCTAACTTGTCCATGCTGACCAAATATCCGAACTTAATCTCATCCCATTAGCCAGCACTTGGCCTCTGTCCCTCTAAACCCTTCCTATTCATATAACCATGCAGATGCCTTTTAAATGTTGCAATTGTACCAGACTCCACCACTTCCTCTGGCAGCTCATTCCATACAAGCACCACCCTCTGTGTGAAAAAGCTGCCCCTTAGGTCCCTTTTATATCTTTCCTCTCTCGCCCTAAACCTATGACCTCTAGTTCTGGACTCCCCCACCCCAGGAATAAGACCTTGTCTGTTTATCCTATCCATGCCCCTCATGATTTTATAAACCTCTATAAGATCACCCCTCAGCCTCCAATGCTCCAGGGAAAACAGCCACAGCCTGTTCAGCCTCTCCCTGTAACTCAAAACCTCCAACCCTGGCAACATCCTTGTAAATCTTTTCTGAACCCTTTCAAGTTTCACAACATTCTTCCTATAGAAAGGAGACCAGAATTGCATGCAATATTCCAAAAGTGTCCTAGCCAATGTCCTGTACAACTGCAATATGACCTCCCAACTCCTGTACTCAATACTCCGTCCAATAAAGGGAAGCATACCAAATGCCTTCTTCACTATCCTATCTACCTGTGACTCTATTTTCAAGGAGCTATGAACCTGCACTCCAAGGTCTTTTTGTTCAGCAACACTCCCCAAGACCTTACCATTAAGTGTATAAGTCCTGCTAAGATTTGCTTTTACAAAATGCAGCACCTCACATGTATCTAAATTAAATTCCATCTGCCATTCCTCAGCCCATTGGCCCATCTAATCAAGATCCTGTTGTACTCTGGGGTAACCTTCTTTGCTATCCACTAAACTTCCAATTTTGGTGTCATCTGTAATCTTCCTAACTATACCTCCTATGTTCACATCCAAATCATTTATATAAATGACAAAAACTAGTGGACCCAGCACTGATCCCTGTGGCACACCACTGGTCACAGGCCTCCAATCTGAAAAGCAACCCTCCACCTCCACCCTCTGTCTTCTACCTTTGAGCCAGTTCTGTATCCAAATAGCTAGTTCTCCCTGTATTCCATGATAGCACCACTAAGCTTTACTTTGCAACAGAGGGCTATATGGCTGGATCATTCCTGGTAACAACCGGGATTTGATAGGGGGATATTCAGAGATGGTCTGTGCCATTGAATGTCAAGGGGTGATGTTTGGATTATTTCTTGTTGGAAACAGCAGATGCCTGGCACTTCTATAGCACCAATGTTATTTGCTACTTATCAGATCAAGCCTAAATGTTGTCCAGGTCTGAGAGCATATGGACACAGACTGCTTCAGCATCTGAGGAGTCATGAATCATGCTGGAAATTGTGCAATCATCCACTAAATCCTTATGTTAAAGAAGTTGAAGATAGCTGAGATGATTGACTCTCAACTACTCCATCCATCTTCTTTAGGTCAGGTATTACTCCAACCAGTGGAATGTTTTCCTTTGATTCCCATTGAGTCCCATTTTGCTTGGATTCCTTGATGGCAAACCTGATCAAATCCTGCCCTGCTCTAAAAACCCGCAGAAGGGTTACACCCGAAACATTGACTTCTCCACCTCCTGATGCTGCTTGGATTGCTGTGTTCTTCCAGCCTCCTACTTGAACACTTGGATTCCAGCATCTGTAGTTTTTTCATCTCTAACTGATGTAAAATGCAGCACCTTCACTTCCTTCTTGAGTTCAGCTCCTTTGCCCATGTTTGGACCGAGTCTGTAATGAGGCCAGGAGCTGAGTGGTACAGGTGGAGCTGAAAGTGAGCATCACTGAGCAGGTTACTGTTGTGTAAGTCCACTTTAATAGCACTGTTGACAACACCTTTCAACAGTTTACTGATGATTGAGAATAGACTGGATAGTTGGCCAGGTTGGGTTTGTTTGACAACAGAACTGGGCAAATTTCCACATTACCAGGTCAGTGTTGTAGCTATACTAGAACAGCTTGACTAGAACAGTGCCTAGTTGTGGACTGCAGGTCTTCAATAACATTGCCAAATGTTAACAGGGCTCATTGTCTTTACAGTATCCAAAAACTCCATTCACTTCTTGAGGAATGAATCGAACTGGCTGAAAGATGGTATCTGTGAAGCCTGGAATATCAGGAGGTAAGTGAAAATCATCATCTACTAGGTACTCTGGCTAAAGGTGCTTGCAAATTCTTCAGCCTTGTTTTTTGCACAATTATGCTGGTCTCTGCAACCAATGAAGGTGAAGATATTTGTGGAGTCTCCTCTGCCAGTGAGCTGTTTAACCATGATTTACGACTGGAAGTGGCAGGACTCAAGAGCTTATATCTGATCAAGAGATTATTGGACTTAATAGCTCTAGAGCATTCCGTTTCTGTTGTTTGGCATGCAAGTAGTTCTGTGTTGTAGCTTCACAAGTTGACATGTAAGTCTGATCCTGTTCATTGCAGGCCATCCTGGAGTCTTCACTGATCCGTGTCTTAGTGGTAATGGTGAGGTGGGGAATTTGCTGGACTATGAGGTTATAGATTGCGGTTGAGTGTAATTATGTTGCTGTTGTTGGTCCCCAGCACTTCATGGATACCCAGTCTTGTTTGAGATCTCTCCTTTTTAATTGGTGGCTGTGCCACACAATATGATAGAGGGTAACCTCAACCTGAAGCTCAGACTTTGTCGCCATAAGAACTCTGCGGCAGTCATTGTTACTGATTATGTCATGGACAGATGTATTTGCAGTCAGCATATTTGTGAGGAGGAGGTCAAGGATGTTTTTTCCTGTTGTTGGCTCCTTTGCCACTTGCTGCATATCCTATATAGCAGCAATGTTGTTTACGTTTCTGAACAGTAGTGATGTTACAGTGATATTGTTGGTGATGGACATTGAAGTTTCCTACCTAGAGTAAATTCTGTGCCCTTGTCAAGAGCGGTGTTTACATTGTGGAGGAATGATTTATATGTTGAGGAGGGGCAGTAGGCATTTATATTCAGGAGATTTCCTTGCCCTTGCTAGATCTGGTGCCACAAACTTCATTGCTACCAGAGTCAATGTTGAGGACACCCAAGACAACTCCCTCCCAAATTGATGCTAATCTGTTGCCACCTCTGGTAGATCTGTCCCGTTGGTAGGACAGCACATACCCAGGGATGGTGATGGTGATGTCTGGCTCATTGTCAGGTTTGGTTATGCATATGACTGGGCTAGGCTGTTACTTGACTATTCTGTGAGATAGCCCTCTCAATTTTGGAATAACGCCAGATGTTGATCAGGAAGTCTTTGCAGGATTGGCAGGCTTGTATGGTGCTGTTCTATTACATTGCTTTGCTCAATGCCAACAGGTCTATCCAGTTTAATCCCTTTTTATTAGTCTTTGTAGCAATTCAATGCAACTGAGTGGCTTGATCATTTCAGAGGACAGTTAAGAGTCAACCACATTGCTGTGGACTATGAATCACATGCATGCCAGGTCAACTGATGGTTTCCCTCCTATTAAGTGAAACGGATAGGTTTGTATGGCATTTGATTCACGGTCACTATTAGTCTAGTTTCCAGATTAAATAAAGTTAAAATTAATTTTAAAAATAAATTTGTTAACAAATTCCAAGTTTATTAAATGAATCCAAAATTTACCACCAGCCAGAGTGGGATATGAGCTTTCCAAAGCATTGGCCTGGTTCTCTGGATTACTTGTCCATGGACAATACCACTACACTGGCATGATTGTTGCTGGTGAAATGCTGCACAGGTCTTCAGAAAATCCCTAGAATAAAGTAGCCACAAACATTTTGGGCTATTTTAACATCAACTGTTTCCGAAAGACCCATTGTCTAATGGTTTGAAGCATAGTTTTTCATGCACAATGGCACAGATGTCTGAGACCAAATTGGTCTGAACATTCTCAGCCTTCTTTTACGTCGACAATCCTCATGACTTTATGCATCTAATATAATACACCCTGTGTTCAGGGCAATAATTTGTTCTCCTTTTTGGCTATGACTGCGGCTCCTATTGCCTTAGGATTCTTGCTTTTGTAAAATGCACCTGCCCACCGGCCTGGATGTGTGAGGGAGCTGCACCCATGTTGTGATAGCCTGGTATAATTGTCCGATGCCTACTTTGCTGCCAGCTGTGATTACAGTGTCTAAGGTGACTATTTCCTCCAATCTTTGTTCCTTCTTGATTGTAAGACCAGCACTTTCAGTGATATCCAAGTGACTTAAGCAAATTATTATCAACTTGAGAATACTTCCTGCCCGCACTCCAAGAGCTTTCATAACTCCTTGTCAAGGAATCCTTGATCACTTTGAGTCCTTCGCTGCAGCAGGAATTATGAAAATAGGATCCAAAAATGTTTTTCACGACAAACAATAGTTCCCCAATCTCTCTCTGTACTTGTACACTCTACCCTTTTCTCGAACATCAGCAGGGCTATACAGGGCTAGAACAGGGAACATCCCACCTTCTATTTTGTTCTTCTGTCTGTGTCTGTTCTAATGTAGACAGAGGCATGTAAATCTGTACTGTAAAATCTTCTTCACACATTTGGAATCCAGGGTGGTCATTTGTCTTCTATTTTATTGATATTTGTTCTTTTATTGTTTAATCCTGGTATCATACTAGGTTTATTTAGCCCTTAAGATATAATTGCTTTGAAATAACCATAAGAGCAGTTTAACTAACTAACATAGAAGCCAGTTATTTTTGTTTAATGCCACCAATCTGTATTCAAAGCCCATTGCAGTGTTATCCACCACCAATAAGGTTGCATTCATGATTAGCAAACATGCTATACATGATTAACAAGGCATAGAAACCTGGCACCTTTAAAATTTGTTTCCGGGTGCCCTTTCCTCCAAATCAGAACATCTGCTGCAACACCCTCATAACAATTCTGTTGTATTAATATCACATACAAGATTGGAGCCACCTTCTATAGTAAATGCACTGCCGCTAGAAACTGACAAAATATATCATCAGTGTGTCGACCCTAATGGACATGGCAAACATTCTCTCAGCATTTTGTCTGAAGCTGCACTGCAGCTTTTAGATTTTTGTAGAACATGTGTCGACCAGCTGTTTCAATCATGCTGCCTGAGTCTCTTTCCCTAAACTGCTCCACTCCTCTTTCCGTTTCTTCAAACTTTTGTTTTAATGAAATCCTGCTGTTAGCCTCATCAGGTTCACTGTGTCTCCAGGATTTTCAGGTTTCCCTTTATCCCATTATCCACTCACTTGCTCCAACACTGCTACGCAGCTTTTCTGGGGGCTATTGAATTTGCTGCAGTATAAATATCTTCTGTCTTCTTTATTTTTAAAGCCAACTATACTTTATTGGATGCTTTTCTGATTTTAATTGATACTGGGTCCAACAAAACTATGTTAAAACATTCACATCACAATAATTTATCTTAGTGGAGTGTCAGTGGAGCTAATTTGTCAAATATCATCTGATTATATTGTCCAATAACTGATTTCTCATACCAACTTGAAACAATATCTTAGAGTAAATAGCAATCTTCAGGATACTGTCCACTTACAATTTGCAATGCAAACTCTTATTCTGTTTAAAGTGAAATCCAGAGATCATTATTTCTGGATTAGACTCCTTTTGTGTAGCCAAATAGCATATTGTCCTCAGCTAAAGGAGATAATTTGCACTGGAGTTAAATTACCAAACCAAAGACCAGTAAAGCTTAAGGATCTCAAAGGGCTCTAGTTCTAATCCATCAAAGCTTTCAGATTTCTAACGCATTTTGTTCCCTGTGCTTATTCTCTGTGATGCTGATGTTGCCGCAGCCATTTGTTGTGCAAACCTTTTGAGATCTGAGGTTTCCACTTGTGGGAGCTGATAATGACTTTGGCCACCAACTGGCTTGACTGGTGACGCTCCCTCTTGAGAAGAAAGAGAATGACTCATGCCTTTCCCTGGTTAAGGAAATAAAAAAAACTAAATGTAAACGAATGTGGAATCCAAACAACCCAGCCTGCCTTTCATCTTCCAGCACCCTAATGATCTGCTCCTAATGAAGGCATTTTTTTAGCATTTACTATGGAGAGGTTTCTGATTGTCCTTACTGTCCTGTTATATTGACTCAGAAGGGACATTTTACAAATGAAAGCCACACCTGCCCCACACAGTAATACACGGCACATTTGTGAAAAAGAACCAATCAATAATCTAATGTAAAGTCCATTAAAGTGTCACTTTTCTCAACATTATTACAACAAATCAAATCCAAAGGGTGAGACTGTGGTCAACTTAGTTAGTTTTGTGTAAAAAAAAGCATATTGAATTCTAGCTATCTACAGAGATAAAAGCCCAGTGATTGATCTCTCTGTTGTGATCCTGCCTTAATCCATTTTCTTACTTGTCTTTGAAGAAACGGTGAATAAAAAAGTATTTATCGTGCCATTTTCAAATTTCAGACATGAAACCCCTGACTCCTATGCAATATAAATATCTTAGAATGCTCCTCACTCATTGATTAAGGATGAAGGGCTAATAGAGTAATGGGATATAGTGGAAGTGTGAATATTATTGCACCACACATTTTACTGCTGAAGATACAGACTTAAAATTTGTTAATCATTGACTTGTCAGAACAGAGCGAAGAAATGTCATAGATAATTCAAACAACTAAATAATAGATTTACATTGACCTGATGGGAAAAGGCACTAACTTGTATAGTGGCATAATATTAGAAATTCAACAGGTTACAAGTCTCATTTGTGACGTTTGCCATTTTTAGCCTGAGTGGTATAATTTGGTTATGTGTTCTGACAATAATGGATTTAATAACTAATCATAGCAATTAATCTCCATCAATTAGTCCACAACAGATTTAGACACAGGTACAAGAAAAGCCTGCTGGTGACGATCAGCTTTGTGAATCCTACATTCAAAGTTTCCTGTTTCTCTCAATTGTACTACACTTACCATATTTCATATTTCACATTACTTGTATGCAGACTCCCAAAGTAATTTTTCTTAAAGAAAATCTGATTTGCATTTGAATTATTCAAAACTGAATGGCTTTCGAGGACATTTCAGACAGCAATTGAGTCTCAACCACATTGCTGTGGGTCTGGAGAGAACGGGTAAGGATTTCCTTCCCTAAAGGACATTGGTGAATCAGATAGGTCTTTCAACAATAGATAGTGGTCTCAAAGTCATCATCAGACTTTTAATTTCACTTTTTAATGAGTTCAAATGCCATTGTTGATTATGGAGGGAGGATTTCTGCCAATCCGTGAGGGCAGTGGAGTCGGGTACTTTGAGGAACTTGGGAATCCTTGGAATTGGTGGAATGAAATATTGAGGTGGTGAGAACATGATCGGAACCTGTTGGAAGAGGAGAAGCTAAAAGCCATTGGGAAAGGTCAGTGGGTTGTCCTTAATAATACAGTCTTCTCAGGTGGTTTGTGTGTTTTCAGGTATAAAGGTACTTACCTCCCATGTTTACTTAGTCCTTTCCTCAGTACAGGCACAATTTTCTCAATTCTTATAAAACCCAACAGTGACAACAGTTACAGCTGAAAACCTGCATCACGCCAGAGACCTGGGTTCATTTCCTGACTCAGGCGACTGACTGTGTGGAGTTTGCACGTTCTCCCCGTGTCTGCGTGGGTTTCCTCCAGGTGCTCTGGTTTCCTCCCACAGTCCAAGGATGTGCAGGTCAGGTAAATTGGCCATGCTAAATTGCCTGTAGTGTTAGGTAAAAGGGGTAAATGTAGAGGAATGGATGGGTTGCGCTTTGGCGGGTCGGTGTGGACTTGTTGGGCCGAAGGGCCTGTTTCCACACTGTAAGTAGTCAATGAACTTTGCAACCTTATTATCATTATTCAGTTTCCAATCTGGCCTTTTGGAGTGGGTTGGCTACCTACCTGACTTCCATCCTCAGTTAAATCTGGAAATATTGGATTGGAAACAGGCTTGTATTGGGAATTTACAGATTTTAATACCTAACAACCAATCCCCCCTTGCTGAGCTTCCCCAGTTTGGTCCCTTTTTAGGTTAAAATTCAGCTTCTAATCAATCACAAACCTAAGCTTTCCAAGTATTGTTGATCAGTGGTAAATTAATTAATCTATTTCAAATGATAATCTGAGAATGTACTGGGAGATATTGGGCCACACACACTAGGAATTGAGATCCAAATTAATTTCCACCTCCAAACAGACCCCACCACCAAGGATATATTTCCCTCCCCTCCCCTATCAGCGTTCCACAAGGACCACTCCCTTCGTGACTCCCTCGTCAGATCCACACCCCCCACCAACCCAACCTCCACCCCCGTCACCTTCCCCTGCAACCGCAGGAAATGTAAAACTTGCGCCCACACCTCCACCCACACTCACTTCCCTCCAAGGCCCCAAGGGATCCTTCCATATCCACCACAAGTTCACCTGTACCTCCACACACATCATCTATTGCATCCGCTGCACCCGATGTGGCCTCCTCTATATTGGGGAGACAGGCCGCTTACTTGCGGAACGCTTCAGAGAACACCTGTGGGCCGCCCGGACCAACCAACCCAACCACCCCGTGGCTCAACACTTTAACTCTCCTTCCCACTCCACCGAGGACATGCAGGACCTTGGACTCCTCCACCGGCAGAACATAACAACACGACGGCTGGAGGAGGAGCGCCTCAGGTTCTGCCTGGGAACCCTCCAACCACAAGGTATGAATTCAGATTTCTCCAGTTTCCTCATTTCCCCTCCCCCCACCTTGTCTCAGTCGGTTCCCTCAACTCAGCACCGCCCTCCTAACCTGCAATCTCCTTACTGACCTCTCCGCCTCCACCCCACTCCAGCCTATCACCCTCACCTTGACCTCCTTCCACCTATCCCACCTCCATTGCCCCTCCCCCAAGTCCCTCCTCCCTACCTTTTATCTTAGCCTGCTTGGCTACTCTCTCTCATTCCTGATGAAGTGCTTATGCTCGAAACGTCGAATTCCCTATTCCTGAGATGCTGCCTAACCTGCTGCGCTTTAACCAGCAACACATTTTCAGCTATGCTTCACCCTAGAATAAGTTAATGATAAGAGCTTTACGTCTTAATATTCGAGTCTGTTATTGGCAGTATTACATATAAACATATATGAATATCATGCTACTGTCTATTATCATGATTCAGCATTTCACTTAATTTGAGCATGTGTGGAATGGAACATTAGAAAAAGCTTGCAGCTTCATGGGAAATGTGACAGTAACTAAGGAAGAGATAATGCTGGATTAAGATTCCTCATTGTGTATCGTATTAGTTGAACCATTCAGAATGTTGATGAACATCAGGATAAACAATGCATTTTATTAAATACAAAAAATAGGATTGTGAAAGAAATAAGATGGATTGAGAAAGTGTGTGAGTTATATTAAACAAATCAATACAAAATCAAGGTCAGAAAGAAAAAGAAACATAGGATTAAGAAAGAACAAAACACACTAAAAGAAAAAGCAGTTTTTTAAAAGAAATGTAAGTTTTACATTCAAAGTGTCTCTTAAAACAACCAGAAGGAATGAGATTCAATGTTTCAAAGTTTGGTTTCTGGGCCAGAGATATAGATTGGTAATCATCAATTACTATCATGATAAAAATTCATTTAGGCTATTAATTTCTGGACTAAACTTTTCATAAAGTGTTTAATTAATTTATTTGACAATTAATTTGCAAACATAGTAATCTCATTAAAAGCACTGGGGGGCTAAGGACAAGATGTATTCTTGTGATACTGACAGTAAAGTGATACAAGTTATCCTACAATTATGGTGATGTGTAAGTTGTCGGTCGAGTTGCATGTTAATAATGCTTTTTTATTCATAAACCTTTTTATAGAAAATTTTCTCCTTGATTCTTTCATCTCAACATGATTAACAGGATCAAACATGAAGCAGCACAGGTACCTGCGGACTGATCCCATTTTAGTACATTCTCTGGAAGAAATAGGAATTATGAGCTGATTGACCTTTTTCTTCCTCTTTCTTATACCATGGGTATTACACATCTTTTCAATCTTTTGAGGGAATGTTTTGTTCTAATATAGTCTAACAAAACACAAATGCTTCACAGAGGAGTTCAAATGGGAGGCTGGACTTTTAAAGAGAGTTTTTCAGCCAAATGATCATCTGGTTAAGCTTTGCAACTTTCTTCTCTTATATTATTTGAAATTAAAGGCATTCAAATTACAGTTTATGCACTGCTTTTAGCAAGCCGGTGCTGAATAATAGCTGTTTAATACTGTTAATGATGCTTTTAATGTGTGCAATAGCCATTTAGTTGGTTGTGATTCACGCCTTCAAATAGTGCTTCATGCTGTTGAATAAATATTTATAACCTTGTAATTATTTCAGATTTTTGCTGCACTTTTCAATCAGAGAGCTGTAATTCCATCTGGAAAAATAATTGGTCTACGTGATGTTGTGCAGATGTTGCTGTTATTTCTTTCCAGAGGTCAAGATTGTACCTTTAGCTTTAATAATCAACTCAATTTTCCCCGCAACTCTCCCAAAAATGTGGACATTATTATATGATATATTTTTGACATTGCAATAACTTTGGTGACATTGAAACTGTTTTCCCATGCATGGCTCCCAATCCTAATTGCAGGATAGTTTTATGTAGTAGTTGAAATAAAAATTAGAACTGTACATGTCTAAATTTACACACATGTAGTCATTTTAAATTGCAGACAGTGGGCACTTTGACATTAAATTGCAAATGCTTAGTTCTAATGCCAATGACTCCACTTGGATATATAAATGAACAGGCTTTAATATTGTTGTAGCAGATCCCCAATTTCATTTTCAAATCTTAGAAGATTAGTCAGTTTTATTGGATTTGGACAGAAATGTTAACTAACCCACACACAAATTAATCTGTCATTGCTGTCTCAATGCTAGAACAACAATGCCAAATCAATCCATTTATGATCTTACTGTCTGGTTATCTGTTCCCGTGGTTGAAGAAAGACTGTATGGCCCAGCAATGGTAAAGAAAACTCTTCAGTGGATTTTTTACATCTTTGGATTGAAGTGTTTTCCTGTTCAGCCTGATGCATGACTAAATATTTTGGGCATTGAAATCTTTTTTAGACAGCTTGAGAGTTAGATCTAAAGGAACAAACTAAGTAGACAAACATCTTCTAGTGGTGACAACAAACAAGTTCCTGATTTAAGTTGTACATCTAAACTTGGCAAAATTCACCTGTGTCTGAGTAGCACAGAGCTCATCCATAGAAAGAAAGACAGTGAGAAGTGCTTCTGCTGAAATTAAAGGCTGTGACCATTTTCCTCTTAATGCCTGAACTAGCGACAACAACACCTGTTTTGAGTCAGCCCTCCTTTATGGAAATTAAATGAGAAAAGTCATCCCTGTCCCTAGAATTTTCCTCAAGTAATACAAGGTTTGTGTAAGAAAACACAACCGTTATGAAGGTGACTGTTTTGGAATTGGCACTGTATCCTGAAGGCAGAAAATCAGAGTGGCGGCCATTTCTGATTGTTCCTAATAATTAAGTTAGACATTAAAGCCTGAGGATTTTCCAAAAAATCTATGTTTCTTGTAGCGTAAGAATTTAAAAGTAGCTTTTATATTTTGCATAGACCTTTCACAATTGTATTAATGTTAGGAAAATAACAGAATGGCTGTAATAATGGCCGTACAGAAGTTAAATATTATTAAAAAGAGAAATGGGATTAAATCTTTTTGAGATTTTGTCAGTTTTGTTGAGGTTTACGGAGGATAAAATGTCTCTCCATGAGACCTAACGAGATTTCTTGCTGCATCTGACCAAACAAAACTCATTAACTACTTATAGCATCTCTATTGAACTTCTCAACTGATTCTAGCCCCATTCTACCACTTGTAGACAGGCAAGAGGCTGGAAGAACACAGCAAGCCAGGCAGCATCAGGAAGTGGAGAAGTCGATATTTTGAAGAAGGTTCTGAAGAAGGGTTACACCTGAAACATTGACTTCTCCACCTCCTGATGCTGCCTGTCTTCCTCTGTCTTCCAGCCTCCTGCCTGTCTACTTTGGATTCCAGCATAAGGTTTTTTTTGTTTCTCACCATTCAACCATTTGCCATTTACAGAAGAACTCACCACTCACTGAATATCCGCCAAAAAGAACATCATCCCAAGCATTGCATTATCTATCAAAGGCTGCTGTGCACCTGGATGAACACTGGCATGCTGATGCTGCCCTCTCATTAAGGTCAGTCATTCAGAAGTATTTGAGCAAGGGAAAATGGCACCATGATTTCCCACCAGGGAGCTGGAAGCCCTGGTGGATAGGGTGGTCCAGAGGAGGAATACCTCCTTCTGGAAGTTTGATAGAGAAGGCCAAACCACTAGACTCTGCCAACCTAGTCTGAGGCCATTACGCATAGAGACATGGAAAACAGGACCAGGAGTAGAACATTCAGTCATGTCAGAGGAATGGCCATGATCTCAGTGGACAAAAGGACAGCTCTGCTGTAAGCCATCTCTTTGAGCTCTGAGGAAGGGAGGACCGCAGATGAAGCATCAGTAAGTCAGCCACCTGTAGTGTCCACCAGCTCAGATACTAGTCTCTCAGTGGGAACTACATAGTTAGATAATTTGGGAGCACAAACCAGTGAGCACCTCAATCCAACAGCTCCATAGCCAGCAAAGGAAGAAATGGTTATGCTGCTGGCAATCAGAGAACTGAGAGACCAGGCATCTAATCAACTCCAGCCAATGGTTTCAGCATAGAGTCATAAAGTATGGAACCAGATCCTCAGTGCATCTTCTCTGCACTGACCAGATATCCTAATCTGTTCTGGTCCCATTTGCCAGCATTTGGTCCATATCTCTCTAAACCATTCCTATTCGTATACTCATCCAGATGCCTTTTGAATGTTGTAATTGTACCAACATCCATCACTTCCTGTGGCAACTTGTTCCATACATGCACCACCTTCTGTGTGAAAAAGTTATCCCTTCAGTTCCTTTTAAATCTTTCCCCTCTCACCTTGAACATTTGCCCTCTACTTTTGGATTCCCCATCCTAGGAAAAAGACCTTTGCTATTCACCCTTTTCCATGCCCCTCATCAATTTATAAACCTCTATAAGGTCACCCCTCAGCCTTTGTGCACATGCACAAGGAGGCATAGGAACAGCAGACAGATAATTGTGAGGAATGGCCCTCATAGGCTAGATGTTACATCTATGCCATGGGGCCTAGTTGCTGCCATAGAGAGCCAGTTCCAGCACCCTCAGGGTATGCTGGATATGCGCACAGACCTGCACTCCACCACTCTAGCCACTGGTTCTCACTGAAAGGACAGTGATAGGGGGTTGGGGAACCTGGTCCTCAGGTGACTCTTCCTTATAGAGGAATAGGATGGTACTAGGAGGCACTCATCCAGAGGAGAATACACATACAGGTCCCTGAGGATTATCTTTCTTCATGACCCTTCCCTCAGTGAAGAAAGTGCACTGTGTCAATAATTGCAATTTTAACACTTGTTATTGAGATGTCTAATGAATTATAACACCTACCATATTTAAAAAATGCTTGCTGTTTATAATGCAAAATATTCAAAACCTAAATTTTAGCTTTTAGCTCCTTTAGCTCAACCAAGTATTTAGCGTTCTCAGCTTACTCCAAGGGGAAGGCGTCTTGAAATCTAAACGACGGAGAGGTTTGCAGTTTCAGGCTGTGACTCTGTAGGAGGTCCCTATGAAGTGCAATGAAATGAAAACATCATCTTCATTTGCAGGCATTTTATTTCTGAGGCTAAGTGTGGAGACGATCTGAAAAGCAGGAAGTAATTCTGTTTGGGTTAGAGTGGATTTTTTCACATGATGATGTTCTTTTCAGTTCATTACACATTCAAGCACAGGTAGAACTACAAATTTTAATGGCAAGTGTGCTGGAAGTTATGAAATCTGCTCGGACCTTCCGGGATTCAACTTACAGGCCCTATATTTAAAAAGCACCAGGACAGCACTTCACTCTCTGCAATCCAGGAGCATCTGTGGAGACATTGGGCATTTGATAACAGAACGGCCCATGCTTCAGTGATATCTCTCCAGAGGTTCCCCTGCAGAGCATCCACAGACGAATCAATGTGCTGATTCCCAGGGGTTGCAACAAGAGGCCATATCACGTCAGTAACCTGGCCAGAGATGGGACTGGTTATGGCGCTTTAAGATGGTGAACAATTTGCTACATACCACCAGGGTGAGCGCCAGTATCTATTCAATGCTTCATTCCCTTATGAGTGTGAGTTAGCATTGCATGTTTGTGGCTGCAGAAAACTGTCACACATGAAATCGGGTGCCAGACGTCTACATCACATGCTCATGTGCAATCAATATCTGTCACTTCATTGCACCTACCCATGTCACATTACTTGCAGCTCAGTGCTACTGCCTCTCTCCCATCTGTCAGGTTTCAGACTTAAAATAGGAAAGGAACTCCAATACTCAGTAACTCAGCTCCAACCAGCTCACAAACCTTTCATTGTAACTAACAAATTGGAATATCTTATCACTTCTCCCCAAAGGCTTGTATGGGGCAACCTCACCATTGTGAAATGCAGCTTTGGGATGAGTACCTCAGGCATATTAAGCATACACATCATGTTAAGCTTGAAGAACCTCCATCAACTCTTTGACCCACTCAAACGCCTTTCATTCATAGCCCTTGAACTTTTAACTGCACCCACACCACATTCGTTTCACAAGCAATCACAGCTCCGGAGTTTCATATCTGTATTTGTACCTACCAATGCAGGCAAAGTTCGCATGTAGGAGAAATTGAGGACTGCAGATGCTGGAGATCAGAATCTCGAGTGTGGTGCTGGAAAGACACAGCAGATGAGGCAGCATCCAAGAAGCAGGAGAATCAACGTTTCAGGCATAAGCCCTTCATCAGGAATGAGGCTTGTGGGCTAGGGTACTGCAAGATAAATGGGAGGGGGGGGGCGCTGTTGGGCAGAAGGTAGCTGGGAGTGCGATAGGTAGGTGAAGGTGGGGGAGAAGGTGATAGGTCCGAGAGGAGGGTGGAGCGGATAAACAGGAAAGGCGATGGACATGCCAAGAGGGAGGTGCCAACTTGGACGTCTCACCTACCCACACTAATTTCTCTTCATGTTTCTCTCCAATTGCAGGAGAAGAATATGCGTAACCAGCAAAAGTGTTTGCAGATGGGGGAGGATTGCTTGATATAAAGGTGTCAAAGTCTAGTCCTCTGTCCTGGCAAGACAACAAGGGGAGTGTGCCTGTGCTGAAGGGGAATTTCCATACCTATTGAGAAATCTTCCAATCTGCTACCCCCAATGTCCCATTAAGCCGTCTTAATGGCATGCTGGGAAAGAGAGCTTATTTGCAACACGATCAAATCTTTAGGTTTTTTTCTACGGTCTCCAGATCACAGACTCAAGCAAGGGCTTAAGCCTCATTCTCCAGGCTATCTCTCCCAGCCACAGAGAGGAGAAATAGCCAGCACCTTTAAAAGAATGCATTCCATCCCACCCTTCACCAGTGCAGAGACATTCACCTTGAGGGGTAATGCACCTACTGTATGCTCAGGGTCATATTGCAGTGAGCACAGCACTAGCACTCGCCCATAGCACCCTACTTCAAGGGCAATCACATCCTTCTGGTGGGTTGGGTACGTTTTGGCGCCGCCCTTTTGGTGCCGATCATTTGACCCTGCCGTTTTGGCTCTAAACTGTTTTGGTGCTCATTACTTTGGCGCTGAGCTGTTTTGGCGCCAATTCAGAATTTTAAAAAAATCTTGTTTGGTTAAAGAAGAGAGGATGACTAACGACCCAGTGTAATTTTCTCAACTAGCAAGAGTTAATGGTCAAGGGTGAAATGACCCGCTGTAGACTCAAATCTCGTTTTGTAATCATTTTCTCATTTAACAATTGTTAATAGTCATCTACTGCCCTTCTGTCTTCACATTGGAAAGCTGTAATACAATTTTCTTTCTATTTTCTTATAGAGCCCATACCAGAAATGGCTGAAAACATTCGAAGCAAGAGAGACAAACGAAAATGTGTTTGATGAATGTAGCAAAATGTAGAAATTTGTTTTTATAATGAATTGGTTAAAAATAATGAATAAAAAAGAATTAGATTTACTTTTTACAATGCAATAAAAAACAAATTTCTTACGGGCTCTTCAAGACGTTTTTTTAATTCTGAATTGGCGCCAAAACAGGTCAGCACCAACGTAATGAGCGCCAAAATAGATTAGAGCCAAAACAGCAGGGCCAAATGATCAGCGCCAAAAGGGAGGTGCCAAATAGTCCCATTCCACCTTCTGATAATGTGCTGACTAGGACTGCTTACATATTCCATCATGGCTGAGCCAATCTTTTATAAAGTTGTAACTCGCCTTCCTTGCTCCTATATTCTGTACCCGAACAGCCATATAACCTTGATAACAAAAGATGTGGGAAAAGAAGTAGACCATTCAGCCCACTGCATCTACTCTGACAATAATGACTAGTCTGATAACCCTCAACTCCTCTTTGCTGCCTTTTCCCAAAAACCCTTGATTAACTTACCGTTTGAGAAACTATTGATATACTTAATGACCCAACCTTGACTGCCCTCTTCAATAAAAAAAGTCCACAGATTCAATAACCACTGAGAAAAGAAATTCTCCTTATCTCTGTCTTAAGTGTGTGACCGTTATTCTTAGATTATATCCTCTGGTTCTAGACTCTCCCACGGGGAAAACAGCCTTTCTGCAATTAAGCTGTCAAGTTCACTAAGAATCTTGTATGTTTCAATAAGGTCTCTTCTCATTCTTCTGAAATCCAATGAGTACAGACCCAACTCACCTGACCACTCCTCATAAGATGCCCCTCTATACCTGATATCAGAGTCGAAGAGTGTAGAGCTGGAAAAGCACAGCCGGTCAGGCTGCATCCGAGGAGCAGGAGAGTTGATGTTTTGAGCATAAGCTCTTCATCAGGATGATTTCTCATGAAGAGCTCATGCTCGAAATGTCGACTCTCCTGCTCCTCGGATGCAGCCTGACTGGCTGTGCTTTTCCAGTTCTACACACTTCGACTCTGATTTCCACCATCTGCAGTCCTCACTTTCTCCTATAACTGATATCAGCCTGTTGAACCTTCTCTGGACTGCCTCCAATTCCAATGTATCTTTCCTGATATAAGGGCCCTAAACTGTTCACAGTATTTCAGCTGTAGTCTGACTAGTTTCTTGTATCGATTTCACAAAACCTCCCTAAGACCTACTCCATTTCCTTTGAAATAAAGCCTAACATTTCAGTGCCTTCCCTATTACCCACTGAACTTGGATGCTAGCTTTTTGTAAATCATGCAAGATGACTCCCAAATCCCTCTGTTCTGTAGCTTTCGGCTATTTTGCTCTATTTAAATAATTTTCACCTTCTCCATTCTTTGTGCCACATAATATTCCATTGCCAAGTTTTTGCCCACTCATTTAACCTGGCTGTATCCCTTTGAAGGCTCTAGTGACCTCCTCATCAGTTGCTTTCTCACCTACTTTTCCATTATCTGCAAGCTTGGCTACAGTATATTCACTTTCATCATCCCAACCATTCATATAAATAGTAAATAATACTGGCCCCAGAACTGATCTGAGGGGATTCCTAGCCTCTGATCTGCTCTTGTAGTTGTAGTATTTACATGGCTCATCCAGTTCAGTTTCTTATCAGTAGTAACCTTCAGGATATCGATGGTGGGTGAATCAATGATAGTAATATCATTGAATGTCAAAGCATGATGACTAGATTCTCTCTCCTTGGAGATGGTCATTGCGTGGTTCATGTGTACTATGAATGTTATTTGCCAGATGTCAGCTCAAGCCTGGTTATTGTCTGGGTCTTAACTTCATTTGAGCATTTTAGTATTTGAGGAGCTGTGAGTAGTGCTAAATATTGTGCAATTATCAACAGACATCCTTACTTTTTAACCATATGATAGATGGAAGCCCATTGATGAAGAGGCTGAGGATGGTTGGGCTTAGGAGACTACCCTGAGGAACTCCTGCACATATATCCTGGAGTTGAGATGACTGACCTTATACAAGCACAACCATCTTACTATTGCCAGTGGAATTTCCCCTGATTCCCATTGACTCCAGTTTTACAAGGGTGCCTTGATGTCACACTTGGTCATATGTGGTCTTCATGTCAATAACAATCATTCTCATCTCACCTCTAGAATTATACTCTTTTGTCCAGGTTTAAACCAAGGCTGTAATGAGGTCCGGAGCTGAGAGGCTCTGGTGGAACCCAAAGTGAGCATCACTTCACAAGTTATTGGGAACCAAGTACTTCTAGGTAGCACATTTGATGGCACCTTCCATCACTTTACTGGTGATCAGACTAATGAGGCAGAAATTAGCTGTGTTGAATTTGTCCTGTTATTGTATACATACCTTGGCAATTTTGTCAGATAGATGCCAGAGTTAGAGCTGCACTGGAACAGTTTGTCTAAGCGCACAGGAAACCCTGGAGTGTAAATCTTCCATCCTATTGGTGGAATATTGTCAGCACCCACAGTATTTTGAGTACTGGATGCCTCCAGTTGTTTCTTGCTGTCATTTGGATGGAATTGACTTTGCTTAAGATCGGCATCTGTGATGTGTAGGCTTCTGGAAGAAACTGAGATGAGTCACCACTCGGGACTTCTGGCTGAAGATTGTTGTAGATATATCTTTAGCACTGATGCATACTGCTCCCCCATCATTGATGGTGGGAATATTTGTGGAGCCTCCTCCTTTAGTGAGTTGTTTAATTGCCCACCACCATGCACACTTTTGGATATTGTCAAGACTACAGGTCAGACTCCCAAAGTGCTGTTCTAACCTGTTACACTAAAATCTTCCTTTAAAGTGGGTGTGGTGGTTGTGTGTGTGTGTGTGTGTGTGTGTGTGTGTGTGTGTGTGTGTGTGTGTGTAGCTGTAGATGCAGGTAAAGTGGCTGTCAAACGAAACCCATGGAATATACCATCAATGGATATGAAGGGATGTTTTTGTTTTGCGTTGTTTCCCAGGACAGGAATTAAAGCGTATTAGCGGGACTGAACATTTTCAGAAGTATCAACCTATTTTCAAGTATTAATGTGCTGTGAAGGTCATGGTTTATGAACCATCCACTAGTCATACCCACCTTTGTGGGGGGTTAAATACCCATCTCTAACTTTCTATGCTAGATGTCAGGTAGCTAGTGGCCAGAAAGAACAAAATGGGACATTAGAAAGACGTCCTCTCACTCTAAATGCTGGAATTCATTTACAGATGAAAATAATCAGAATTACAGAAGTTTTGTCAATTTGCAAAGCTAAAGATTTGAAATTTACTGTTGAACCACCAACATTAATGCTACTGGTAAATTTCACTGCAGTAGCTGTAACATTCAAATATGCAGATTTCTTGAACAATTCAAGGCTTTTTTCAGCTTTTATCTTTTTAAACTCACCTCTTATTTCTCACCTGTGTTGTATTAATATCTCTTTTTGTATTTGGTAGTTAATAACCTGTTTTGAATTCAAGAAAGCCTGGTTAAATTGGCTTCATTTAAACGATAAGCTCATTTGGATCTGGGGGAAAGGTATCCACATGGGAAGGTATTCTTATTAAATGCATCTTGTTGGAATTAACCAAAGGGTGGGTAAATAAACAGGTCAAGTCATCCCTCTTCACCCATGAGTTAAGGGTTTGGGTATTCAGTCTGGAACAGAACAAAGTGGAGAATCTTGTCTGAGGAGAAAATGAGGGCTGCAGATGCTGGAGATTGGAGCCCAGAGTGTGATGCTGGAAAAGCATAGCAGGTGACATTTAAGGAGCAGGAGAATTTAGAGAGAGGAGGAGACCTTCTTCAAGGTTCTCCTGCTCCTTGGAGGCTGTCAAATTTTGCCTGTGGTCTGGTCATACCTGTCTTTTATTTGCATTGAAACATAGCAAGATATGCCACCGAAGGAGGATAGCTGGCTGGCTGAAAAGAGCATTCCACATTTAACTCTGCCTTCTACTGTGGTCCAATGCCTTATATGCATATCCAAGTAAATAAGTGAATAAAATAAAAATGATTTACTGTTTTGCCACTGTTTTGAGCCATTTCACCACTTCAGAGAAGAGGATGTTTACATGCCTCCATCACTAAATACAAGGAAAAAGGAGTCATTTGTGAAATTCAAAATCAACTCATTAAAAATTCCACATTTTCTGAGCCTTGTCCATTTTGACCCATTAGCATTGCTTATTGTTGTGTGTATTTTTCAGACTTCTTTTTTCACATGAACCTATACTCTGGCTTTTAAAATTGTTAACTCACTATCAAGAGGCTGGAACTGTGCTTCTGGGATCCTTGAGATAGTAAAAACAATGACTGCAGATGCTGGAAACCAGATTCTGGATTAGTGGTGCTGGAAGAGCACAGCAGCAATTTCGCTGCTCCTTGGATGCTGCATGAACTGCTGTGCTCTTCCAGCATCACTAATCCAGATCCTTGAGATAGTGTTCATCTCATTTATACCCAGTCCTTGCTGCTGTTGATGCCATACCAGTTGAATGCCAAATGTTTATCAGCACGAGGTCAGAAACACCCTCCCATGCTGGTTCTTGAAGGAAAAAAGATGGAATGGAATTTATTGCTACTCTTGAACAACAATGATATTTGGCACCATGACATGTTTGAGTTAACCCTGGGAAAATCCGGGTTAGAAAGTCTATAGAGAAGAAAACCCAGAAACCTCAAGTTCTGAGAATGATTGCTACAGAATGGGAATAGTTTTAAAACAATGGGAAGCTAATATTAATACAGGTACTATGTGTTTAAAGCACTGTTTAGCTAAACATTGTTTAGCTGTTTGGCTTTACCGTTGGTCAATTATTGGGTAGAAATCTTGTTGAGCATTGTGAGATTTGTTCTGATGCTGTTTACAACAGTACCTGATCTGATTGGCAGCATTTTGGTCTAGCCTCTGCATCTCTGACCTGTTCCAGTGTCACAACACTGCGCAAGATCTGCAGCAGACTCCTCAACCCAGCAGACACTAGACCATCGACAGGATTGGCCACACGTCAGATAGCTTTTGAAAGAGAGGCCATCACTGCTGTCAGGATAAACCTGGACATGATGTAACCTTCCCTGCAGTCCCGCACAGTTCCAGCCAACTCAAAGCTTATCTGCCGTTCGGTTCCTTTAACCTGCAACAATCTGGAAGCTTGACACCTGCAGGACCCTTGAAGAACTTGGGTGAAGTACTGCCTCTAGATCCATTGTACTCCACCTGAAACAATGGCTGGATTCTGGCAACCAAGAAGAAGAAATTCTGAGCTTGAGTGGACCCCAAAAGCTGTAGCAGTCAGTAAAAAATATCCCTGTAAACCCCAGACAGTGGACACAAAGGGGCCAGGACTAAGCAACAGCCCTAGCAGGCAGTTTACAGCCCAAGGACCAAAGGCCCCCTGTTGGAGACCCCAGGCAGTGCTCCCCCCACTCCAACTTCACAATCAGAGTGTCCACTATAAGGGATGCTGCAAGTAAATTGTTACATTTTCTTTCCATTCCAGATATGTATAAATGTGTTTTATGTACAGTTATTTAATTTGCCAATATAGGGCTTTAATTATTTAAAATACAATATTTCAACTTAGAGAGTGTGGCCATATTTTAAACTTTTTTAAAAGTAAGACATTATGGAACCTAACTCCAGCTTTATCATTGATTCCTATTGGAATCAGTACTTCATTTAAAGTCTTTTCACTTAAGTTGCAATTTTCATGAATGCAACCTGACTTAAATCAGGGCATCCTGTAATAAGTAGGAGATTGAGTAAATGGAGATATTTTACAAGACCCCCAAATTGATGACCACCAAGAAAGAGAGAGAGAGAAAAGCATTGAAGAAGATTGTTCTCTCCTCCTTGAGCAGGGGAGGAATAACACTGAATGGACCAACAATGGCAGAATTTAAGGAAACAACCAGTGTGGTGCCTGAGATTAATCTTGATTGAACAATTTCTGGCTCTTAACTCTTCAAAATTTTATTATAAATTTTACATAACCGTTAATTAAATTATTTATAAGCTTTTATTATTTCATTCAAATTGGTTCTTGGTTTAGATTAGATTCCCTACAGTGTGGAAACAGGCCCTTTGGCCCAACAAGTCCACACCAACCCTCTGAAGAGAGACCCACCCAGACCTATTTCCCTCTGACTAATACACCTAACATTATGGGCAATTTAGCATAGCTAATTCATCTGAACTGCACAACTCTGGACTGTGAGAGGAAAGCCCCTCAGTCATGGGGAGAATGTGCACACTCCATCCATGGCTGGAATTGAACCTGGGTTCCTGACACTGTGAGATAGCAGTGCTAACCACTGAGCCACTGTGCCGCCCCAACTTAGATTTTAGATTCTAAGGCATTCAGCAAAGAGTGGCTTGTATTTCAATCCAAATTCTCAAAACACTTTGTACCTAATTCTTTCTGTTTTCAATTGCCCCTTAATTGAATACCCAGAATATTATTTATACTAAGACATTAATGTGAGTGAAACCTTTGCCAGCTCTTTATCCATTACTCTAAACACCCCAGAGATCTGAAAACGTTTTTGCTTATCCTTGAATCCATGCTGGATGCCAATGAATACCAGATTTCGCACTGTATATCAGAGAGGAAGTCAGATCATTTTTAGTGTGGGAAAGCCATTGGTTTCCTGCCAAATAAATCTCATTGCTGATCAGCAAGAACCAGCTGCTTTCATTCCGTCTCCGATGGAAAACATCTCCCCACTGTTATTGACCAACAAAGACTCCAAAAACATCCTTGAATACAGGGTGGTGGGACTTTCACAGGAATTATCAAAATAGTCTTCCAAACTCCACTGCATTATTTATTTATGTTAGCTGTGGTAACCCATGTCCCCATTCAGACAGGATTACCATGGGAAGTGAACTGCTTTTAGTAATTATGTTCAGGTCACCTTCTTGTTGCTCCTTAGTTTAAGCAGTATAATTACTGGCAGATTCCACCAGCAGCAAAGAGTTCAGGGGTTCATTGTTAAATTGGCACTGTCTATGATTAACATAGAATGTTGTATCTTTATTTAGTATATATACATTGAAAAGAATTGTGTTTATTTTCAATTTTAGCAGTAGAGTCTAGATTAAAATGATTGAAAAGGATATGTTTGCCATTCCGTATGAACTGTGATTGCAGGATAATCTGGTCATATGTGCAAAATGCTTGAAGTACTTCAAAAATGTGATGAAGTGCTAGATACAGTTAAACTGTGAGGAAAGTTTGTCATATTGCTGTCATTTTTGCTTCCATAATCCACTTAATTTTCATTTGGTTTGCGTTCCTGTTTATCTGCAATCTCTGAGAATGGAGAAATCTGACCATCCATAGCAGGACATATAGCATTGACGATGCAAGTATTTTAGAGCAGCTGGGTTTTGCAGCAAAGTTTCCAGCAAAACACAGCTGTTTGTCTTTTTAATGCTAGTTAATTTGTGTACTGTAAATATGAATAGAATTTGAACTGCAATCCAATTTTCAGGATATTTCTGTTCTTTTCAGGGTCTTTTGTTTGGAGATTTTACTGATGATGCTGCAGGATTCTGCACTTCTGTACTTGCAAGTTCCCTCTTGATAGTGAGAGTTCTATCTGGTGCTCATCATGCATGCTCAATAAGCTTTCACTAGGGCACAGGCTCCAATATTGGGAACTGCATTTCATTTGAATTCAGACTCATTGCTCACTACAGGTAATGCTGCTATGCATCCGATATGAAATATGTTTCAGCAGCCTTGACCTATTTCCAAGTGAATGTAATTATTACTGCATTATACACCAATCAGAATCTACTTGCTAATCAATCAGCACTCTACTCAGTTTAGTATTAACATTGTTTTTCCCCTTTATTGGTATTGTTGCAAATTGCCCTAGTGAATGCAGGGTGAAAAGCCTCAACAAATGTGTATGATGTATGAGGAGAGGCTGAATTAATTAGGATTACATTCGTTGGAGTTCAGAAGATTGAAGGGCATCACAGCAAAATCCATTAAATTGTAACAGAACTAGTCAGGTAAATGCATGAAAGATGGTTCCAATTGAGGAGGAGTCCAGAACCAGACGTCACTGTCTAAGGACATGGGGTAAACCATTTAGAACAGAGAAAATTTACAGCCCAGGAACAGGCCCTTTGGCCCTCCAAGCCTGAGCCGATCCAAAGGTACTGTCTAAACCTGTCGGTCAATTCCTAAGCATTTGTATCCCTCTGCTCCCCATCTACTCATGCATCTGTCCAGATGCATCTTAAATGAATCTACTGTGCCTGCCTCTACCACCTCTGCTGGCAACGCGTTCCAAATGCCCACCATCCTCTGTGTGAAGTACTTACTGCATGTATCCCCCTTAAACTTTCCACCTCTCACCTTGAAACCATGACCTCTCGTTATTGAATCCTTCACCCTGGGAAAAAAGCTTGTCTCTATCTACCCTGTCTATACCCTTCATGATTTTGTACCTCAATCAGGTCCCCCCTCAATCTCTTTTTTTTCTAGTGAAAATAAACCTAACTTACTCAACCTTTCTTCATAACTAGCACCTTTCATACCAGGCAACATCCTCATAAACCTTCTCTGCACCCTCTCTGAAGCATCCACATCCTTTTGGTAATGTGGCGCCCAGAACAGTACACAGTATTCTAAATGCGGCCGAACCAATGTCTTGTACAATTTTAACATGACTTGCCAGCTCTTATACTCAATACCCCATCCAATGAAGGCAAGCATACAATATGCCTTCTTGACCACTCTATCCACCTGTGCAGCAACCTTCAGGGTACAATGGAACTGCACTCCCAGAACTCTCTGCCCATCAACTTTTCCCAAGGCTCTTCCATTTGTTGTATAATTCGCTCTCGAATTAGTCTTGCCTAAATGCATCACCTCACGTTTGTCTGGATTGAAATCCATCTGCCACTTTGCCGCCCAACTCTCCAGTCTACCTATACCCTCCTGTATTCTCTGAAAGTCCCTTATGCTTTTTGCTACTCCACCAATCTTCGATTCATCTGCAAACTTGCTGATCATACCAACAATTTCCTCTTCTAGATCATTTATGTATATTACAAACAACAGTGGCCCCAATACTGACCCTTGTGGAACACCACTGGTCATCTTTCTCCATTTTGAGAAACTCCCTTCAACTACTACTCTCTGTCTCCTGTTGCTCAACCAGTTCCTTATCCACCTTGCCAGAACACTCTGTACACCATGTGACTTCACTTTCTCCATTAGTCTACAATGGGGAACCTTATCAAACACCTTACTAAAGTCCATGTATATGACATCAACAGTCCTTTCTTCATTTAACAACTTAGTCACTTCCTTGAAGAACTCTATCAAGTTGGTAAGGCATGATCTCCCCCACACAAAACCATGTTGCCCATCACCGATAAGCTTATTTCTTTACAAATATAAATAGATTCTATCTCTCAGTACCCTCTCCAGCAACTTCCCCACCACCGACGTCAGGCTCACTGGTCTGTAGTTATCCGGAATATCTCTACTACCCTTCTTGTACAGGGGGACAACATGAGCAACCTTCCAGTCCTCCGGCAGCTCACTTGTATTTAAGGATGCCACGAAGATATCTGTTAGGGCCGCAGCTATTTCTTCTCTCACCTCCCTCAGCAACTTGAGATAGATCCCATCCAGTCCTGAGGGTTTGTCCACCTTAATAGCCTCTAGCCTGCCTAACACAGCTTCTCTACTTTTGTCAGCGTGTTCCAGACTAATAAAACTTCTATCGCTAATCTCAAGATACATCATGTTCCTCTCCTCAGTGAACACTGAGGCAAAGTAATCATTCAGAATCTCACCCATTCTCTCAGGTTTGGCACACAGCCTTCCGTCATTATCTTTTAGTGGACCAATCTTTCTCTAGTTACCCGCCTGCTTCTTATATAAGAATAAAATGCTTTGGGATTTTCCTTAATTCTGCTTGCTAAAGCTATTCTATGACCCCTTTTAGCCCGCTTGATTCCTTGTTTAAGACTTATCCTACTCTTTTAATATTCCTCCCGGGCCCGTTCTGTTCTGAGCTGCCTAGACATTATGTACACTTCCCTTTTCCTCTTGGCTAGTCATAAAATTTCTCCTGTTATCCATGGCTCATGAATCTTGCCCTTCCTATCTTTTGCCTTCAACGGGACATGCCTATCCTGCACTGCCATTAACCCATCTTTGAAAGCCTCCTACAACTCAAATGTGGATTTCCCTTCAAATAGCTGTGTCCAATCCACATTTCCCAGCTCCTGCCTAATTTTGATATAATTGGCCCAGTTTAGCACTCTTCCCTTAGGACCACTCTCTTCTTCGTCTACGAGTGTTCTAAAACTTACAGAATTGTGGTCACTGTTCCCAAAGGAATCCCCCACCACAACTTCTATCACTTGTCCTTGCTCGTTCCCCAGTACCAGGTCCAATATAGCCCCTTCCCTCGTCGGATTATTGACATACTACACTAGAAAACTTTCCTAGACACTTTGTACAATTTCTACTCCATCCAGACCTCTGATGCTAAGTGTATCCCAGCCAATGTTGGGAAAATTAAAATCTCCCATCACCACTACCCTATTGCCTCTACATCTATTCATAATCTGTTCACCTATTTGTTCTTTTACCTCATGCTCACTGTTGGGAGGTCTGTAATACAGCCCCAACAATGTAACTGCATCTTACTTATTTCTCAGCTCCACCCATAATGCCTCACTACCCAAGACCTCCATAGTGTCCTCCTTTAGCACAGCCATGATATCGTCCCTGACCAGCAATGCAACTCCAGTCCTCTTTTACTTCCCTCTCTGTCCTGTCTGAAGCGTTTGCATGCTGGAACATTTAGTTGCCAATTGTCATGCCCTTCCTTCAATCAAGTCTCTGTGATGGCAATAATGTCATACTCCCAGGCACCAATCCAAGCCCTAAGTTCATCTGCCTTACACACTATACTCCTTGCATTAAAGTGGATGCATTTCAGGCCACCAGTTCTTTTGCGCTCACCTGCTCTCTGCCTATTCTTCCCGTTATTAATGCTATCTTCATAATTCTTACAGTCTCCAGTCTCCACCTCGCTGCCTACTTGTTTCCTCTTCTGGTTTCCAGTCCCCTGCCACATTAGTTTAAAACCTCTCCAACAGCAGTAGCAAAAACTCTCCCAAGGACATTGGTTCTGGTCTGGCTCAGATGTAGACCTTCCCTTTTGTAATACCGCCACCTTCCCCAGAACTGGTCCCAATGTCCAACAAATCTGAACCCCTCCCTCCTACACCATCTCTCAAGCCACGTGTAAATCCTGTCTATTTTTCATTTCCACATTGGCTAGCACGTGGCACTGATAGTAATCCCGAGATCACTACCTTTGAGGTCCTCCCTTTTAACGTCTCTCCTAGCTCCCTGAATTCTTCTTTCAGGATCTCATCTCGCTTTCCACTTATATAGTTGGTGCCTAAATGCACCAAGACAACTGGCTGTTCACCCTCCCCTTTTAGAATGCTCTGCAGCCGACCGGTGACATCCCTGACCCGAGCACCTGGGAGGCAACATACCATCCGGGAGTCCCGTTTTCGGCCACAGAACCACCTATCTACTCCCCTCACAATAGAATCCCCTATGACTATGGTCCTATGAGTCTTTTCTCCCCCTTTCTGAACAGCAGTACTCGCCACGGTGCCATGATCTTGACAACTGCTGTCCTCCCCTGGTGAGCCATCTCTTTTAATAGTATCCAAAACAGTATGCCTGTTTCGGAGGGAGATGACCGCAGGGGACACCTGAACTGCCTTCCTACACTTTTTCTGTCTTTTGGTCACCCATTCACAGTCTCCCTCAGCAAACCTAACCTGCGGTGTGACCAATTCACTAAAGGTGCTATCCACGACCTCCTCAGCATCGCGGATGTTCCACAGTGAGTCCATCTACAGCTCCAGAGCTGTCATGCGGTCAAACAACAGCTGCAACTGGACACACTTCTGGCAAGTTTAAGAGTCAGGGAAGTCAGACACGTTCCTAAGCTCCCACTCAAGCAAGAGGCACATGCCATGGATCTGAGGTCCCCTGCCATTGTAAGCTTAGCTTTATAAGAACTAATTAAACCAAACAATGCACTTAAATAAATGAAAAAAGAAAGATAAGAAATAAAAGCCTTACCTTACAGGGTGTTTTTCTTCTGGTTTGAGGAGACGGGGCAGGAGGGAGATGTATAGCATTTTGGGTTTAACCACTGCCCAAATATAAATTAAGCCCTTCCCTTCCCGGCAGCCCTCGCTTCACTCCTCCTTCTCTCCTCACCGCTCTGGCAAAATGGAGGCCCGATTCCTGAGGTAAATCCCTTTTTATGCGGGAAAACTTACCCTTTAGGGCACCTCGCTTCACTCCTCCTTCTCTCTTCGCTGCTTTGGCAAAATGGAGCTTTACCCTCAATTTAGGATTGAGTTGAGGATAAATTTCTTCATCCAAGGAGTGATGAAACTATGGAATTTATTACCACAGAAAGCAATCCAGGCCTAAATGAGAAGGGGTGGAATGTAGCACTTGGGGCTAAAAGGATTAAAGAATATGGGGGAAAACAGGAACAGGCTATTGAGTTGGACGATAATCACCCAATTATAATGAATGGCAATGCAGGCTGAAAAGGCTTATTCCTGTTTTTTTTTAATGTTTCCGTTCTTCAATATTTGTGTGTCTGTTTTCAGCAATATCCAAATTCCATGTATTTCTCTTCTGACACTGGGATCAATATATCATCTGTTAGGAACACAGGAAGTTTATACTAACTGTTGATGAATCTGGCCTGAGAGTGATTGATTATTTGTGGCGAATGTAATTCTCTTCACATCCATTATTTTGATCACATGGTTCCATCAAAGACAAATTCAGTAAAATTTATGTCATTCACTGACCAAAATACTGAATCAACCTAAATAACTAACCGCTCTCCCCTTCCAGGCAACGATACATGGAGTAGAAAATATGAATTTGTCAGCCTGAAGTGACTGTAAAAGAATTGCATAAAGGCTGAAGTATTTACAATGAAGAGAGATGAAACAGGAGATACAAAGGCTCTTCAAGTTTCAGAATACGTCAATGCATATTTTTGTTTGATTCCTATGATTATTATAAACACAATGGGTTAATTGTCATTTTTAAGTCTATTTGACGTAGACGTAGAATTATGCCATTCAGTCCATCAAGTCTGGTTTGCATTTTGATCATGGCTGATATGTTTATCTTGCTTTCTCCCCATAACCCTTAATTAGCTTACCAATCAAAAATCAATCTATTCATGTCTGAAATGAACTTAATGACTTAGCCTCCGCAACCCTCTGTAATGATGAGTATCAGAGATTAACCACCCTCTGCCTGAAGAAATTTCTTCTCATATCAATTTTAAAGGGTTAACATTCTGCACTGAGGCAGCACCCTCACATTCTAACCATCTGGAAAAGCATGGCTTTTATGACCATCTGGAAGAGCATGGCTTGATTAAATGCAGTCAACACGGCTTTGTGAGGGGCAGGTCATTCCTCGCAAACCTTATTGAGTTCTTTGAGGATGTGACGAGAAAAGTTGATGCGGGTCGAGCTGTGCATGTGGTGTATATGGACTTCAGCAAGGCATTTGATAAGGTTCCCCATGGTAGGCTCATTCAGAAGGTCAGGAGAAATGGGATTCAGGGGAACATAGCTATCTGGATACAGAATTGGCTGGCCAACAGAAGAGAGCGAGTGGTAGTAGAAGGAAAATATTCTGCCTGGAAGTCAGTAGTGAGTGGTGTTCCACAGGGCACTGTCCTTGGGCCTCTACTGTTTGTAATTTTTATTAATGACTTGGATGAGGGGATTGAAGGATGGGTCAGCAAGGTTGCAGACGACACAAAGGTTGGAGGTGTCGTTGACAGTATAGAGGGCTGTTGTAGGCTGCAGCGGGACATTGACAGGATGCAGAGATGGGCTGAGAGGTGGCAGATGGAGTTCAACCTGGATAAATGCGAGGTGATGCATTTTGGAAGGTCGAATTTGAAAGCTGAGTACAGGATTAAGGATAGGATTCTTGGCAGTGTGGAGGAACAGAGGGATCTTGGGGTGCAGGTACATAGATCCCTTAAAATGGCCACCCAAGTGGACAGGGTTGTTAAGAAAACATAAGGTGTTTTGGCTTTCATTAACAGGGGGATTGAGTTTAAGAGTCATGAGATCTTGTTGCAGCTCTATAAAACTTTGTTTAGACCGCACTTGGAATATTGCGTCCAGTTCTGGTCGCCCTATTATAGGAAAGATGTGGATGCTTTGGAGAGGGTTCAGAGGAGGTTTACCAAGATGCTGCCTGGACTGGAGGGATTATCTTATGAGGAGAGGTTGACTGAGCTCAGACTTTTTTCATTGGAGAAAAGGAGGAGAAGAGGGGACCTAATTGAGGTATACAAGATAATGAGAGGCATAGATAGAGTCGATAGCCAGAGACTATTTCCCAGGGCAGAAATGGCTAACACGAGGGGTCATAGTTTTAAGCTGGTTGGAGGAAAGTATAGAGGGGATGTCAGAGACGGGTTCTTTACACTGAGAGTTGTGAGAGCATGGAATGCGTTGCCAGCAGCAGTTGTGGAAGCAAAGTCATTGGGGACATTTAAGAGACTGCTGGACATGCATATGGTCACAGAAATTTGAGGGTGCATGCATGAGGATCAGTGGTCGGCACAACATCGTGGGCTGAAGGGCCTGTTCTGTGCTGCACTGTTCTATGTTCTATGTTCTAACCTCTCCTACGAGTGTAAACATTGTCTCCATGTCCACTCTATCCGGACCTCTTGGTATTCTCTAAGTTTCAATCAGATCCCTGCTAAATGCTATCAAGTAAAGATCCAGAGTCCTCAACCGTTCCTCACATGACAAGCCTATCATGCCCAGGATTATTCTTTTTTAAATTACTTACAGTGTGGAAACAGGCCCTTCGGCCCAACAAGTCCACACCAACCCTCTGAAGAGCATCCCACCAGACCCATTCCCCTACATTTACCCCTTCACCAAACACTACAGGCAGTTTAGCATGGCCAATTCACCTAACCTGCACATTTTTGGACTGTGGGAGGAAACCGGAGCACCCGGAGGAAACCCACGCAGACACTGGAGAATGTGCAAACTCCACACAGTCAGTCGCCTGAGGCTGAAATTGAACCCGGGTCTCTGGCGCTGTAAGGCAGCAGTGCTAACCACTGAGCCACTGTGCCGCCCACTAGGCAAGAGATTCACATTCCATTCACCTGCTTTTGAACTTGGGTAGGCATTGGTGCACCATTCCTGGAAACACTGCAATGCCAGGCTGATACATGGAGAGGACAGAGCAAGCCCTTAACCCATCTCCCTTAACCCATTCTTGTTAAACACTTCTGGATCCCTCCAACACTAACATCCTTCCTTAGATACGTGACCTAAAACTGAGTACAATATCCCAAATGCGGTTTGATCAGTCTCAGCAGTATACCTCTGCTCATATATACTAGTCCTCTTGAAATGATGCTAACATTATATTTTCTAGATGCCAACTGAATCTGCATGTTAACGTTAAGAGAATCCTGAACTCAAACTCCCAAACCCCTTTGTGCTTCAGATTTCTGAACTCTTTCCTTATTTACAAGATATTCTACACCTCTATTCTTCCTATCAAACTGCATAACTCCACACTTTCCCATGTTGTATTCCATCTGCCATTTCTTTGCCCACTCTCCTAACCTTCTGCAGTGTCCCCACTTCCTCAATATTGCCTGTCCTTCCACTGTCTTTGTATCATCTGCAAATTTAGTTAAAATGGCCTCAGCAACTTCATCCAGATCATTACTGTAACACTTGCTAACCTACTGTTCTGGTTTCCACACACTTGCCACCCTAGTTTAAACCTTCCTGAATGACACTAGCAAATGTCTTGGCACTAACATCCTGGAAGGGTTGGGAAGGTTTAAAGTTGTGTGGCAAGGGAACCAGAACAGTAAGTTAGTAAGTGAAATGACCAAAAAGAAGTTTGAGACTAAAATCCGTAAGACTAACAGGAAGAACAGAGGGCAAGGTTACTGAATGTGGCAAGACTGGTGGTCTGAAGTATATTTGTTTTAATGCAAGAAGTATGACAGGTAGGGCATTTGAACTTATAGCTTGGATTAGTGCATATAATTATTATGCTGTAGGTATTACAGAGATGTGGTTGGAAGAGAGACAAAACTGGCAGCTTAATGTTCCAGGATTTAGATGTTTCAGCCAAGATAGAGAGGGATGTAAAAGAGGTGGGGGAGTTGCCTTACTGAGGGACAGACCTTGGAGGGCTCATCCAACAAGGCCATACGGAGACAATTCAGGAACAGGATGGGTGCAATCACTTTCATAGGGTTGTATGAACAGGTCTTCCAACAGCCAAGGGAGAGAGAGATACAAATGTGTGAACAGATTAAGGCAAAATATGAAAACAATAGGTCTGTTGTTGTGGAAGATTTAAACTTCCTACATATTGACTGAAACTCCCTTAGCGTGAGGGGCTTGGATGAGGGGTAACTTGTTAGGTGTGTTCAGGATGGTGTTTTGAAGTTTTCCAACAAGGGAAGGGGCCATATTAGTCTTGGTATTTGGGAATGATCCTGGGCAGGTGACTGAAGTTTCAGCAGGGGAGCGTTTTGGGAACAATGACCATAATTCCATAGTTAAAAATCACACAACACCAGGTTATATTCCAACAGGTTTAATTGGAAGCACTAGTTTTCGGAGCGAAGCTCCTTCATCAGGTATTTCAACAGGAGCGGCGCTCTGAAAGCTAGTGCTTCCAGTTAAACCTGTTGGACTATAACCTGGTGTTGTGTGATTTTTAACTTTGTATACCCCAGTCCAACAGATGCATCTCCAAATCATAATTCCATAAGTTTTAAATGACTTCTGGATAAAGATATGAGTAGTCCTCGGGTGAAAGTATTAAACTGGGAAAGGCTAACTACCACAATATTAGGCAGCAACTGGGAAATATAGATTGCAGCGGCTGTTTGGAGGTTAATCCATATCTGGCAGGTGGGAATATTTTAAAGGTCAATTGATTGAAGTTCAGGACCTGCATGTTCCTGTGAATATGAAGGAAAAGGATAACAAGATTCAGAAATCTTGGATGACAAAAGAAGTTGTGAGCTTAGTCAAAAAAGAAAAAGAAAAAGGAAGCATATGGTTTAGGAAACTGCAGACAGACAGATCCCTCGAAGAATATAAAGGAAGTAGGAAATAACTTAAACAGGGAGTTTGGAGGGGTAAAAGGGACTATGAAATGACTTTAGCAAACGGGATTAAGAAAAACCCTGAGGGTTTTAATCCATGTAAAAGGAGCAAGAGGGTAGTTAGGGAAAAGTAGGCCCACTCAAGGACAAAGGAGGGAATTTATGCATGGAGCCAGAGGATGTGGTTGAAATCCTTCATGAATACTTTGTATTGGTATTCACAAAGGAGGAGTACATGGTGGAGAGTGAGTCTACAAAGAGGCATTGATATTTTAGGACATCAATATAAAAAGGAGGGGGTGTTGGGTGTTTTGAAAATCATAATGATAGATAGGTCCCAGGAACCGATGGGACCTATCCTGGAATACTGAGTGACATGAGGGAGGAAATTACTGGGCCCTGTACAAAATCGTTGCATCCTCTTTAGTCACAGGTGAGCTCCCAGAGGACTGGAGAATAACGAATGTTGTTCTTTGTTTAATAAGAGCAATGGGGAAAATATAAGAAATTATAGACTGGTGAGCCTTATGCCAGCAGCTGGGGAATTATTGGAGAAGATTCTTAGAGACAGAATTTATTCACATTTGGAAACATTTGGACTTCTAGCGATAGGCAGTTGAGCTTTGTGAGGAGGAGGTCTTATTTCACAAATGTGATTCAGTTTTTTTTGAGGAAGTAATAAAGATGATTGATGAGTGCAGGGTAGTGAATGTTATCTTCATGAACTTTAGCAAAGCCTTTGACAAGGTCTCGCATGACAAACTGGTGAAGAAGGTGAAGTCACATAGGATCGTTGGTGAGCTGTTCAGATAAATACAGAACTGGCTTGATCATTGAAGACAGAGAATAAATCTGGAAAGGTATCTTTCTGACTGGAGATCTGTGACCACTGGTGTTTGGCAGAGATCAGGGCTGGGCCCTCCATTATCTGTAATATATATACACAATTTGGAGGAGAATGTAGGTTGTCTGATTCATAAGTTTGCAGACAACACAAAAGTTGTGGAGCTGCGGATACTGAAGAGGATTGTCCAAAGGATACAGCAGGATATAGACAGGCTGGAGACTTGGGCAGAGAAATGGCAGATAGAATTTAATCTGGAGTTCTTTGAGAAGGTGACCAAACAAGTGGATGAGGGTAAAAGCGTTGATATGGTGTATATGGTTTTTAGTAAGGCATTTGATAAGGTTCTCCATGGTAGACTATTGCGCAAAATGCAGAGGCATGGGATTGAGGGTGATTTCGTGGTTTGGATCAGAAATTGGCAAGCTGAGAGAAGACAGAGGGTGGTGGTTGATGGGAAATGTTCATCTTGGAGTTCAGTTACTAGTGGTGTGGCACAAGGATTTGTTTTGGGGCCACTGCTGTTTGTCATTTTTAAAATGACCTGGATGAGGGCGGAGAAGGATGGGTTAGTAAATTTGCAGATGACCCTAAGGTCGGTGGAGTTGTGGATAGTGCCGAAGGATGTTGCAGGTTGCACAGGGACATAGATAAGCTGCCGAGCTGAGCTGAGAGGTGGCAAATGGAGTTTAATGTGGAAAAATGTGAGATGATTCATTTTGGAAGGAGAAACAGAAATAAAGAGTACTGGGCTAATAGTATGTTTCTTGGTAGTGTAGATGAGCAGAGAAATCTCAGTGTCCACATACCTGGATCCCTGGCAGTTGCCACCCAGGTTGATAGGGTTGTTAAGAAAGTATACAGTGCATTAGCTTTTATTGCTAGAGGGATTGAGTTTCGGAGCCATGAGAGCATGTTGCAGCTGTACATAACTCTGACGCAGCCGCACTTGGAGTATTGCGTACAGTCTGGTCATCGCATTATAGGATGGATGTGGAAACTTCTGAAAAGGTTCAGAAGAGATTTACTAGGATATTGCCTGGTATGGAGGGAAGGTCTTATGAGGAAAGGCTGAGGGACTTGAGGCTGTTTTCGTAAGAGAGAAAAAGATTGAGACATATATGATAATTAGGGGGCTATATAGGATGGACAGTGAGAGCCTTTTTCCTTGAATAATGATGGCTAGCACAAGGGGACATAGCTTTAAACTGAGGGTGATAGATGTAGGACAGATGTAAGAGGTAGTTTCTTTAGTCAGAGAGTAGTAGGGGCTTGGAACGTCCTGTCTTCAACAATAGTAGACTTGCCAGCTTTAAGGGCACTTAAATGTTAATTGGATAAACATATGGATGAAAATGGAATAGTGTAGTATAGATGGGCTTCAGATTGGTTTCACAGGTTGGTACAACATCGAGGGCCAAAAGGCCTGTACTGTGCTGTGATGTTCCATGTTCTCATGTTTTATGTTCTAAGTGCAAAGTGATGCATTTTTAAAGGCCTAATACAGGAGGGAAGTATGCAATAAATGCAGAATCCTTAGAAGCATTAACATACAGAGGGATCTAAGCATACAGGTCTAGTGGTAAAGCAAGTGGATCATGTAGTCAAGAAAGCATATGGCATGCTTGCCTTAATCGCGGCACAGAGCATAAAAATTGGGAAGCAGCTGTACAGTGCTTTGGTAAGGCCACATCTGGAATGTTGGGTACAGTTTTGATTGCTACACCACAAGAAGGTTGAGGAGAGTGTATTTTGGAGTGGATTGGCCTTTAGTGGAGATTGGAGATTCAAGTTTTTCACTTGAATTTTAGCAGCTGAGGCATGACCTCATAGAGACTACAAAATTATGAGATGCATGGATAGAATTGATAGTTGGACCAGTGTAGAAATGTTGATTACAAGGGATGCAGATTTATGCGATTGGGGGTAGATTAGAGGAGATGTGACAGGCAGTTTTTTTTTACACAGAGGGTGGTAAGAGCCTGGAATGCATTGTCAGATGATGTGGTAGAAGCAGGTACAATAACTACTTTTAAAAGGCATCTTGACACATGAACAGGCAGGGAATCATAGAATCCCTTCAGTGTGGAAGCAGGCTAATTGACCCATCATATCCACATCAATCCTCTGAAGAGCATCCCACCCAGACCCATCCATCCTTAACCTTATTCTCTGTAATTCTGCATTTTTTATGACTAATCCACCTAATCTACTCATCCCTGAACAATACAGGACAATTTTGCATATCCAATCACCTAACTTGCACATCTTTGGACTGTGGGAGGAAGCCAGAGCACCTGGAGGAAACCAGGAAGATGCACAGATATGGAGAAAATGCACAAACTCCACAAGATAGTTACCCATGGGTGGAATTGAACCCGGATCCATGCTAATCACTGGGCCACCATGCCATTTGGGAAAAAGTGGATCTTGTAGAGGTAAAAGGTTTTTAGTTTCGTCTTGGTGGGCTGAAGAACCTATCTCTGTACTATATAGTTCTTTGTTCTTTGTTGTAACATGAGTAGTTGAGGTCCCTTAAGGAGCCCTGCAGAACTCCACTAGTCACCAACTGCCATCCTGAAAAAGACCCATTTATTCCAACTCATTACTTTCTGCCAGTCAAGCTATCCTCTATCCATGCCAATGCCTTGCCCCTAACACCATGGATCTTATCTTACTTAGCAGTCTCCTGTGTGGCACCTTGTCAAAGCCCTTCTGGAAATCCATACAGACCATGTCTACGTCCACATTTGCTCATTAGCTTCAGAAAGAATTCTAACAGATCCAAGAGGCAGAAGTCGTGCTGACTCAGACCCTTTTTAACCATGCATTTCCAAGTACTGCTCATCCTCATGCTTAAAAATGGACTCTAACATCTTACCAAACACTGATGCCAGGTTAATCAGTCTATAGTTTCTTGTATTCTGCCTCCCTAACTTGTTAAACGTGATTGTATATCAGTTATTTTTTAATAATTCCTGAAAGATCATTGCCAAAGCTATCTCCTTCTCACCTCTAGGGTATAGTCCATCTGATCTGGGTGATTTATCCACTTTCAGACCATTCAGCTTCCCCAGCACCATTTCCTTAGTGATAGCCACTACATTCACTTCTGTCTCTGATTCTCTTGAAGTTCGGGTATGCTGCTGGTCTCTTCTGTTATGAAGTGGAGGTCAACACTCCTTTGATACACCTAGAGAGGAGCACCTTGCCTCATAATCTGATAAAGAAGTGTGACAAGGGGTATAACCTATCTCTCACTCCTACAATCTGTTATAAAGGAGTAGTTAAATGAAATGAAATTCTTTCACCCACCTTATAATTAACAAGTAACCATTTATTTATCTAACTCTAACACTGAACAAATTAACAGAACAGCTACCAAACTGAACAATCCCTCTTTAACTACCTATTCCTGAATAAAACAAAATTTTGTTGGTATGCTGTTTCAATAACACAGCTCCGACTTATAAAAATCCAATTAATAAGAGCAATAACTTAAAACTTAGTCTCTCAACGTTTACACAGAATTGATCGTCCTGAACGTTTTATATCTTCTTACATCATCTTGGGTTGGGAGCTGAATATCCCAGGAATTGCATCCTATTGAAAAGATAGCCATGTGGGCAGAGGGGGTAGGGTTCCTTTTTTGGGAAAAAATGAAATTAAATCAGTAGTAAGAAGCAATGTATCATCAGATGGTGTAGAATCTGTGTGGGTCGAATTGAGGAACCACAAAGATTTGGAGTTATGTACAGGCCACTAAACAGTAGTCAGGAGCTGGGTTACAAGATGTACCAGGAGATAGAAAAAGTGCTTAAGAAAGGAAAAATCAAAGTGATCACGGAGATTTCAAAATGCAGGTGGACTGGGAAAATCAGGTTGGTAGTGAATTGCAAGAAATGGAATTTGTGGAATGTCTACGAGATGGCTTCTTGGAGCAGTTTGTGGTGGAGTCTACTCGGGAACAAGCAATACTACGTTTAGTGTTGTGCAATGAGGTAGGCTATGATTGAATTTACTCTGCAATTTGTGAGGGAGAGGATAGAATCAGAGGTAATGGTATTACAGTTGGATAAAGGCAACTACAGAGGCATGAGGGAAGAACTAGACAGAATTGACTGGGAGAGGAGCTGAGCAGGAAAGACAGTGGAACAGCAATGGCAGGAGTTTCTGGGAGTAATTCAGGAGTCACAGCAAAAGTTGATCCCTAGGAAAAGGAAGCTTGGTAGAAGAAGGATAGGGAAACCATGGCTGACTAGAGAAGCCAGGAATAGAATAAAAGCAAAAGAGAAAGCATATCATGTGGTGAAGGGCAGTGAGAAACCAAAGGATTGGTAAGCTTACAAAGACCAACAGAGGGCAACAAAAAAAGAAATAAAGAGGTAGATGATTAAATATGAGGGTAAGCTAGCCAGTATTATACAAATGAAGACCGTAAGAGTTTCTTTAGATATATACAGGGCAAAAGAGAGGCAAAAGTGGACATTGGGCCAATGAAAAATTATGCTGGAGAGATAGTATTGGGGAACAAGGAAATGGCTGTGGAACTGAATAATTACTTTACGTTAGTATTCATGATAGAAGACACAAGTAATATCCTAAAAATTCAAAAGAGTGAAGGGGCAGAGTGGAGTATGGTGGCCATCACCAAAGAGAAGATGCTAGAAAAACTGATGGCCTGAAGGTGGATAAATCACCTGGACCAGATGGACTACATCCCAGAGTAAGGGAGATAGCTGAAGAGATAGTGGAGACATTAGATCACCACTAACTAGAGCCAGATACGGTCACAGAAGATTGGAAAATCACTAACATGACACCTCTGTTTAAGAAGGGAGTCAGGCAAAAGATGGAAAATTACAAGCTGATTTGCCTAACCTCGATTTTGGGTAAGATTTTGGAGTCCATTGTGAAGGATGAGATTTCTGAATACTTGGAAGTGTGTAGTAAAATAGGGTAAAGGGGAGATCATGCCTGACAAATCTGCTAGAATTCTTTGAGGAAGTAGTGAGCAGGTAAGACCAAAAAGGTTATCCACCTTCACTTCGAGAAGGCCTTTGACAAAGTGCTGCACAGGAGGCTACTGAGTAAGAGTAGGGCCCTTGGTTTGAGAAGCAAGGTGCTAACATGGATAGAATCTTGGCTGCCTGGCACAAAGCAGATAATGGGGATAAAAGGATCTTTCTCAGGATGACAGCTGGTGACAAGGGCTGTTCCATAAGGCTCACTTTATACATTAACAATATAGATGAAGGAATTGAGGGCATTCTGGCTAAGTTTGAATCATAGAATCCCTACAGTGTGGAAACAGGCCATTTGTCCTAACAGGTCTACACCTATCCTCCAAAGAGAAACCCTCCCAGGCCCATTTCCCTACCCGATTACACTACACCTACCCCTGAGAAATGTACCTAACTGACACATCACTGAATACTATGGGCAATTTTGCAAGGCCAATTCACCTAACCTGTACATCTTTGGATTGCAGATGATACAAAGGTTGAGGGATAGGTAGCATTGAGGAGGCGGGGAGGCTGCAGAAGGATTTGGACAGGTTAGATGAGTGGGCAAAGAAGGGAAAATGTGAGATCATGCAGTTTGATAAGAGAAATAGAAGCATGGACTATTTTCTAAATGGGGAGACAATTCAGAAACCTGAAGTGCTAAGAGACTTCAGAGTTCTAGTTCCAGATTCTGTCAAGGTAAGCTTGCAGGTTGAGTCAGTAGTTAAGAAGACAAATGCAATGTTGGCATTTATTTTGAGAGGACATTGAATATAAAAGAAGGGATATACTTCTGAGGCTCTAAAAGGCAATGGGGTGTTGTGCACAGTTTTGGGCCCCATATCTCACCAAGGATATACTGGCCCTGGAGCATGTTCAGAGGAGGTTTGGGGGATCTAACTGAAACTTACAGAATACTGAATGGCCTGGACAGATTGGATGTTGGGAAGATGTTGTGAAGGGCATCAAAGATTACAGGGAGAAAGCGGGAGAATGGAGTTGAGAAACCTATCAGGCATGATTGAATGGTGGTGCAAACTCAATGGGCTGAATGGCATAATTTCTGCTCCTTTATCTTATGGTCTTTCTCTTTCCGAAATGCCTTCTCAGTCATTTTTTGGTGTCAAGAATATTCACTAAACGTGCCATGTGCCTCTATAAACAGATTGTGGTTTTTAGAGAGCATGGAAATTTCTTGTGAGAGCCTGATATTTCTTTCTCAGATGACAGGTTTGCTGTCTTTTCAGATGATAGTTGGCTCTTTCCTCTCTGTCCAAACTGCCCCTCTGTTATATGCCTTCCCATGACACATCAAATTCTTATAATATGATTGGTTTCAGGTTGTCAACACCAACAGATTTGTATTTAATTGATCCTTAGTCTCCAAGTACATTTTTAAATTAATTGGCTAAACTTAAACTGTTGTCTGGGTAAAATGTTGCTTGGGCAAGCCAAATGAACACTTTTTGATACAATGTGTCAATTTAAGCATCTGCAGCTGCTTACCAACAGATACTCATTTTTAAAAAATCTCCAAGCACAGGAAAGAACACCAGCTTTTAAAGGGAAATTGCAATGCTTTCCTCAATTTTACAATTTTATCATATCTTTACACACCAGCTTTGTGAAACATCCACTGTGAAAACTGATGCAAAATATCTATTCCCTTCTTTTGTTCCCATTTCTTTATTCCGCATTTCTCTAGCCTCATTTCTCTGTAATCCAATATTTACTCTTGCCTCTCTCTTACCCTTTAAATACCTAAAAATTCTTGCAATCTTCTTTTATGTGACTAGCTATCTTACTGTCATATTTTGCCTTCAACCCTTATTGCCTTTTTAGATATCGTCTATTGGTTTTTAAAGGCTTCTCGAATTTCTGACTTGACATTCATTTTCACCACATTGTGTGCTTTTTCTTTTGCTTTTATGCTTTCCCTGATTTCCCTTATTCCTGATTTCCCACCCATGGCTGCTTCATCCTACCCTTAGTACGTTTCTTCTTCATTGGGATGAATTTCTATTGTGTATTCCAAATTATCCCCGAAACTCCTGCCATTGCTGCTCTACCATATTCCCTGCTCTGCTCCACTTCCAATCAACTCTGGCCAGCTCCTCCCTCATGTCTTTCTTGTTACTTTTATTCAATTGTAATTTCATTACATCTGATTCCAACTTCTCCCTCACAAAGTGCAGGTGAATTCTACCATATTACAGTCACTGCCCCCATGGCGTTCCTTCACTGCCAGCTCCCTAATCAAGTTTGTTTCATTACACATCACCAAATCCAGACCTGCCTGTTCCCTTATAGGCTGTACCACAAGCTGCTCCCCCAAAGAGTCATCTTAGGCATTCCATGTATTTGTTTTCTTGGAATATGCTATCAACCTGATTTTTTTCATTTCACCCACATTTAGAAGTGGCCAATGATTATTATAATATTGCCTTTCTCATATGCATTTTCTATCTCCTGATTTAGTTTCTTCCCCACATCCTGATGAGTGCTAGAAAGCCTGTATATAATTCCCATCAGGGTCTTTTTTCTGATGTGGTTCCTCAACTCTATCCCCACATATTCTTCACATTCCAGTTGTATATCACTTCCTGCTATCAATTTAATTTCATTTCTTACTAACAATGCAACTTCGGCTTCTCTGCCAATCTGCCTGTCCTTTTGATAGGACATGTGTCCTTGGATATTTAGTTCCCAGCCCTGATTCCCTAGAATCCACACCTCTCTCTGTCATACTCACAACATCATAATCACCAATTACAATCTGTGCTCCAAGCTCATTTACCTTGTTTGGTATAATGCATGCGTTTAAGTACAACACCTTCAGTCCTGCATTGACTGGTCCTCTTCTTCTAGTTATCCCCTTATCTGCTGTTACAGCACAATACAGGCCCTTCGACCCTCAATGTTGGAACCAATCTGAAGCCCACCTAATCTACACTATTCCATTTTCATCCATATGCCTATCCAATGACCACTTAAATGACCTTAAAGTTGGCGCGTCTATACTGTTACAAGCAGTAACACCCTTACAACTCTGAGTAAAGAAACTATGTCTGACATCTGTCCTATATCTATCACCCCTCAATTTAAAGCTATGTCCCCTCATGCTCGCCATCACCATCCAAGGAAAAAGGTCCTCACTGTCCAACCTATCTAACCCTCTGATTATCTTCTATGTCTCAATTAAGTCACCTCTCCACCTTCTCTTCTCTAATGAAAACAGCTTCAAGTCACTCAGCCTTTCCTCATCAGACCTTCCCTCCATACCAGGCAATATCCTAGTAAATCCTTTTTGAACCTTTTCCTAAGCATCCACATCCTTCTTATAATGCCGTGACCAGAACTGTATGCAATACTCCAAACGTGGCCGCACCAGAGTTTTGGACAGCTGCAACATGACTTCATGGCTCCAAAACTCAATCCCTCTACCAATAAAAGCTAACACACCATATACCTTCTTAACAACCCTATCAATCTGGGTGGCAACTTTCAGGGATCTACCTACCTGGACACCGAGATCTCACTGCTCATCTCCACGACCAAGAATTTTACCATTAACCCAGTACTCTGCATTCCTGTTACTCCTTCCAAAGTGAATCACCTCACACTTTTCTGCATTAAACTCCATTTGCCACCTCTCAGCTCAGCTCTGCAGCTTATCTATGTCTCTCTATAACCTGCAACATCCTCTGTCACTATCCACAACTTGACTGACCTTAGTATCATCTGCAACATCCTCAATAAGAAATTAAATCAAAAGCAAGAGGTGATATGGAGTTGGCAGATGTAGAATCTGTACGGGTAGAGTTGAGGAATCACAAAGGAAAAAAGGAGCCAAGTGGGAGTTGTTTTAAGGCTTCTTGGTAGTAGTGGGGAAGAAGATCATGATTGATCTGATCACCTTCAATCCATTTTCCTGCCTTATACCCATAACCCTTGATTCTCTTTCAGATTAAAAATCTGTACCTCAACTTTGAATATACTTAAAGACCCAAGCTCAACAATCTTCTATGTTATGGAATTTCAGAGGTGTACCACTGTTTAAGAGAAAGAAGTCTTCCTCGTCTTTTGCTTAATTGGTTACTCTGAGATAATGCCCTCTGGTCCCACACTCTCTGATGAAGGGAAATGACCCCCAGGCATTTACCCTGTCAAAAGCCCAAATAATCTTCCATTTTTCAAGAAGGTCTCCTCTCATTCTTCTCAACTCAAATGAGTACAAGTCCAACCAATTTGGTTCCTCCTCATAAGGAAATTCCACCTTATTTGGAATCAGCTTAGTGGACCGTCTCTGCACTGCCTCTAATGTCAATACATCTTTACTTCGATAAGGGCACCACAGCTTATGGCATTACATTGCGGCCTGACTTGTATTGTTTTAGCAAGAACTCCTATTTTTATCCTCCATTCCCTTTGAAATAAAGGCCAACAGTACATTTGCATTCCCTACTACCTGTTGAATTTGGATGCTAGCTTTCTACGATTCATGCTCGAGAATCCCAAAATTCCTCTCTGCTGAAGCTTTCTGCAGTCTTTGTCCAGTTAATATTTAGTTATAATTAACACTGAACAAATTTTTAAAAAATTCTATTCTTATATTCTTCCTGCTAAATTGCATAACCTCAGTTTTCTCCCACATTACATTCTACCTTCCAAGATTTTGCCCATTGACTTCACCTGTTGCTCTCTTTGTAGATTCTTTGTGACATCCTCACCATTTACCTTGCCATCTATTGATGTGTTCTTTTTTTATTCATACATAGAACATGGGTGTGATTGGCTGGGACAGCACTCATTGCCCAATTATAGTTGCCCTTGAGACGATGCTGGTGAACTGCCTCAGTGAGCTGGATTTTGACCCAGCAAGACTGAAGGAGGGGGATATATTTCCAAGTCAGGATGGTCAGTGGTTTAGAGGGCACTTTGTAAGCTTGATGTATCTGCTGCCCTTGTCTTTCTAGATGGCAGTGATCATGGGTTTGGAACATGTATTCAAAAGAGTCTTGGTGAATAATTGCACATTGCAGATCATACACACAGCTGTTACTGAGCATTGGTAACAGAAAGGCTGAATGTTTGCAGATGTAGTTATCAAATTGGCTGTTTTGTCCTAGATAGTGTCAGCATCTTCAGTGTTGTTGGAGCTGTACTCATCCAGGTTAGCGAAAAATATTCTAACATTCCAGACTGTAGAGATAGTAGACAGCTTTGGGGAGTCAGGAAGTGAGATACCTGCTGCAAGATTCCTACCTGCTGACTTGCCTTTAGAGTCACTGTATGTACATGACTAGTTCAGTTCAGTTTCTGGTCAATGGTTACCCCAAGGATGTTGATAATGAGGGAGTCAGTGATAGTGATGCTATTGAATATGAAGAAATGAGGTTGAATTCTGTCTTGTTGGAGATAGTCTTTCCCTGCAACTTGTGTGGTGCAAATGTTTCATGTCACTTGTCAGTCCAATATTGCCCAGGTCTTGCTGCACATGGACATGGACCACTCCAGGATCTGAGGAATTGTGAATGTCGCTGAACGTTATGCAATCTTTAATGAGCATCTTCAAATCTGACTTTATGATTAAGGGAAGGTTATTGATGAAGCAGCTGAAAATGATTGGGCTGAGGACACTATCCTGAGGAACTCCTGCAGAGACATCCTCGAACTGTGATGACTAACCTTCAGCCAGTAACCATCCTCCTATGTGCCAACTATGACATCAACCAGTGAAGAGTTTTCCCTGATTCCCATTGAGTTAGAGCTCCTTGATGCCACATTTGGTCAAATCCAGCCTTGATGTCAAGGGCACTCTCACCTCACTTCTGGAATTCAGCTCTTTTGTTCATGTTTGAACTCAGGCTATAATGAGAACAGAGGTTGAGTGACATTGAGAAAACCAAAATGTTGCTAAGCAAGTGTTGCTTGACAGCATTATTGATGACCCCTTCCATATATATATTGAAGTTTGAAAATGGACTAAAGGGACAGTAATTGGCTTGGTTGGATTTGTCCTGCTTTTTGTGTACAGGACATAAGTGGGCACTTTTTCACATGTGGAAATGCCAGTGTTGCAGCTGTTTTGCAACAGCTTGCATTAGGACATGGCAAGTTGGCGATATTATAGTCACTTTCTTCATCCAAATTATTAAAATATATATTGTAAATAATCGCGACTTCAGCACTGATTCCTGTGGCACTCCGCTACTTACTGTTGTCATCTTGAAAATACCCCTTTTATCTCAACCCTATACTTTATATTAGTAAGCTAACCTTCCATCCAAGCTAACATATTATTTCCAACACCATGGCTTATTGAATTTTTTTTGAATTCCAAATATATCTGATCTATTAGTTCCCTTTTATCTGTTACCTCCTTAAAAGACTGCAATAACTGTCAGGCACGGGTTCCCTTTCTTGAACTTGTGCCATCTATGCTGGATTTTATTATGTATTTCTAAATGCTTTGTTATTACTTACTTTGCAATGGGCTATAATATTTTCCCAATGACAGGTGTTAAGTTATTTGGTCTATAATCACACTTTTTTTTTGCTTTACTCCCTTTTTGAATTAGGGAGTTATCTTGGCCAGTTTCCAAATCTCTGGGACTTCTCTTGAATAAAGGATTCATGAAAGATTACTACCAGTGCATCTACTATCTCTGCAGCTATTTCCTTTAATATCTTGGGATGCAATCAGCAAACCCAGAGAACCTATTGGCCTTTAGTTCCATTAGGTCCAATAGTACTTTTCTTTAGTATTTTCTCCACAAATCCCTCTTATGCCCTATGATTATTTATTATATTTGGAATGCTTTCACATCCTCTCTCATGAAAACTAATGAAAAGTATTTATTCAACAGCTCTACCACATCCTGGTTCCTTTTTTTGCTTTTTTATTTTTTTTTATTTTTACTTTTTGATATACTGCCACTAATCCCAAAGTGTGCCAGATAATACAAATTCTTCTGTGTTTTGAAATTGGATGATATGTCACTATTTTTATAAAAAGGCTCAAGACATAAACAAAATTTACTTTGTTACTTTGTTCCTCAGTACACCATATTGTCAGCTAATAGAGCACAAACATCTCATGTGGGCTCCCTGTGATGTGCCATCTGGAAAGTGAATAGAAATGAGAACTAAATATTTAAATTTTTATAATCTACATACTCCGCCAATCATTTGATCTCACTGGTGTGCTACATATCCTAGCAGTTTGTACTAGGCTCATGACTTTGTTTGTGAGCTTTCTCATTGGAGTAAAATAAATTATGAGGATTATAGTTGTTTGTGACTCAATTAGTCTTTATTATGTAGATCTGTTGTTCTGGCAAGTGAAAAGCAGGAACCAATAATAAAATGCTAAGCTTAACCAAACTGAACTCTCAACCAGTTAGTACCATTAACATCTAATTGAAATTAATATTCAGCTTTTTTTGCAATTTAAAACAATTCAAATTTTAAAAAATGTGCCAATTTGATGTGAGATTGTATTAACATTTGTTCATTGTGATGATAGATATTGCAATATATGAGCCATATGAATATCCAAATCAGCATGTAGATTTGCAGTATATAGATTCACTATTCTGACTTAGTTTTTAAACATAGAATATAACCACATTTACATTACAGAGTTTGTGCCATAAAATGTAGTAGGATCCAGACTTAGGAGCAAACCTTCTAATGAAGTCCTTCTTACAGTTACAAATTCAACTATTTTGAGAATGGTTTTTATCCTAACGATACTGATAGTTTGTTCTTGTCTGAGTTTGGAAGGAAAGTTTGCCTCCAGATAAGGGCCATGCTGTGGCAATTTTGGTTATTGCTTTTTGTCATGTAATTGTTGAGGGATGAGTTTATTTAGTAATACTATAAATATTATGAGCAGTAGCTTAATGTAAATTTGGAGTCTATTTTTTGCTTCTCTGTTTCAAGGTGAGAATGTCGTTTTTTTTCCCCTTACTTCAACACATTGTTCATCATGTGATGTCTATGGGGAAGCATAGCTTGGTCTTGGTTACTAAAGACCAAGCTCATTCTTATCTATTCAAGGAGAAAGGATTTTCTTTATTGGCAACATCCTATCTTAGAGAGTCTCTGCTGGTGACCAGAATTTAACACTTTATTCAAACTGTAGTCTGACCAAAGCAATGTAAAGTTTCATCACTTCCTTCTCTGATCAATTGTTATTGCTGAACCTTGGTTGCACATTTTAGGTCTCTTCCAATTGTAACCATAGCAAGTACCAGCAGAGGTATGATGGACTGAATGGCTTCTTTCAGTGGTTCTCTGATTTGACACCAATAATGGAATGTGTATCATCTATGTTTTCTTTCCTGATTGTGGCATTTTACATTTACTTGCATTAATGTTATTTACCACTGTCTATTCACTTACATTTTGAAGTCACCTAATGCAATTTCATTGGCCCCCTAGCTTGGCTCCATCTGAACATTTGACCACTTTGCAACGAATTTCTAAGTCCAGTTCTGATGACAAAATGTGTATTAGAATTTGAACTTGCTGGATACCACCTACGGGCAAATCTGATGTTTCTTTCCCCCTTCTATTTGACACTGAGTGCAAAAAATAATTATAATGACTGGACAACAGGAGCTTTGCATTTTAAAATGTTTTCTGGTATTATAAAGGAAGGATAAAGGATGTAATGAGTTAACTTCTAAGGCTATACGTAATTGTGTGATCAGTTTGAACCGTTATACTTGTCTATTAGATTTTGCTCATTGTGTAAGCTTGTTTCACTTCACGCACAATGATGGGTTGATTTATTAATTGATTAATCCATCTGAGGTAGCTGCAGTTCATGATTCCAAATATCTTGTTAAAAGTGGTTGCATAGTTCCTTGATCATTGTGACATTAAGTTATTTGAAGTGATATTCTCTTCAACTTCTACAGCAGGCCATGCATCAAAAGAATTGTTCCTCAATCTGGGATTAGTTCTTCATCTTTACATACAGAAGAGTTCACATGTTGACAAAAGTTGCATTGCAGCAGTTTGTAGACAAATCAGGGCTCTTTGTTATAATGGCTGTGCTCACATTTATCGAGATAGTGGGCTAAGAAATGTGCAATCTATACACTTGAAGTAATAAACTGAATGGAGAGGCCAAAAATTGAATGGGTACCTTGTGCTCCTCACTCTGTCCAAGTAACTTAAAGAGAAGAAAGCAATCCTGGGTGGGGTGCATCAGGAGTCGAGTCTTAAGAGAGTTAATGCATTAGAACTTCTCTTGACCCCATAATTGTTAACAATGATTTGAAGCTTCTTTTGTGCAGATATTGGTATTAAAATTATATTGGGATTCCAATGATGTGTTCAGACCCAGTTTGCAAGAATTATAGGGCATCCTCTCTGATTCTGGCAGACCATGATGTTGACAGCGATAGAATGATAACAGCTTCAATCCTATCTTTGCTAATGTTTAGATCCCATCTAGCAGAGGGGATAAAACTCAGCCTCAACTTTTCAGTCCCTTGTAGCTGTTGAGAATGATGAGTATGAAGTCCATCCAATCTTAGTCCAGGGAGAAACTAAAATGAGTGCTGTTGTTGGAAGGAATCCTGAGGGACAGGATGTACATATATTTGGAAAGACAAGGACTGATTAGGGATAGTCAAGATGGCTTTGAGCATGGGAAATCATGTCTAACAAACTTGAATTTTTTGAAGAAGTAACAAAGAGGATTGATGAGGGCAGAGTGGTAGATGTGATCTATATGGACTTCAGCAATGCGTTCGACAAGATTCCCCATGGGAGACAGTTTAGCAAGGTTAGATCTCATAGCATACAGAGAATGATTTGGATGTCAGCATAAGAGATATAGTTAGTAAGTTTGCAGATGACACCAAAATTGGAGGTGTAGTGGACAGCGAAGAAGGTTACCTCAGATTACAACAGGATCTTGACCAGATGGGCAAATGGGCTGAGAAATGGCAGATGAAGTTTAATTCAGATAAATGCAAGGTGCTGCATTTTGGGAAAGCAAATCTTAGCAGGACTTATACACTTAATGGTAAGATCCTAGAGAGTGTTGCTGAACAAAGAGACCATGGAGTGCAGGTTCATAGCTCCTTGAAAGCGGAGTCACAGGTAGATAGGATAGTGAAGAAAGCATTTGGTATGCTTTCTTTTATTGGTCAGAGTATTGAGTACAGGAGTTGGGAGGTCATATTGCAGCTGTACAGGATGTTGGTTAGGCCACTGTTGGAATATTCTCATTCCTATCAGAAAGATATTGTGAAACTTGAAAGGGTTCAGAAAAGATTTACAAGGACGTTGCCAGGGTTGGAGGATTTGAGCTTTGGGAGAGGCTGAACAGGCTGGGGCTGTTTTCCCTGGAGCATCAGAGTTTCAGGGATGACCTTATGGAAGTTTACAAAATCATGACGGGCATGGATAGGATAAATAAACTAAGTATTTTCTCTGGGGTCGGGGAGTCCAGAACCAGATGGCATAGGTTTAGGGTGAGAGGGGAAAGATATAAAAGAGACCTAAGGGGCAACTTTTTCATGCAGATGGTGGTACATGTATGGAATGAGCTGCCAGAGGAAGTGGTGGAGGCTGGTACAATTGCAACACTTACCAGGCATTTGGATGGGTGTATGAATAGGAAGGGTTTGGAGGGATATGGGTTGGGTGCTGGCAGGTGGGATTAGATTGGGTTGGGATATCTGGTTGGCATGGACGGGTTGGACCAAAGGGTCTATTTCCATGCTTACATCTTTATGACTATGACTCTATATGAATCATCAACATTATCCTGCTGTTTATTTCAACATAATATTGATTTAGTAATATTCCATATTAATTTAGTTGATCTCTAACTGCTATATGAGTATTATCGCTTTATGATGACATCAACTATTTGAAAAAAGATTTTCTATATTAAAGTTCTTGTTCCTTTAAATTGACATTTAATGATTGCTATTCCTCAACCTATTCACAAGCCTCTGCTATGTTGTGATTCAGCGACTAACCAAACGTTGTATAACAATATTTCAGTACAAATGACTCCATGATTTAAAGCTTGTTCCTCTTTGGAAACATTTAACCAGAGTTTTGTCCATATGGTGAAGCACAATTGTGGTCCAGTGTACTTTTTTTGTGTTATTGTTTCTTATTTATCTATATTCTGTGCATTGTAATACCAGCACAGCTTAATGTTTGTTTGTATCTCTGCTTCTGTGTAGATTGTATGCGGTTTTATGCATGATGAAATATTAAACTTGTTAACTGTCACATATAATGAGACCTTTCATGCCACTAACCAGTTAATCAACTGACTGAATCAGTCATATGTGAGAAAGTAGACTCAATCATCCAACTTAATCTAATGCATATGAATGTAATTTTGACTTGAGTCATTTTAAAATCAATTTAATCCAAATCATATAAAGACTGGAACTGAAACAAATTCTTTAGCCAGCTGTTCGGAACTATCTTAACAAAGGATTAATTTCCAAACTCTTAAAGATGTGACACCAGTTGATCTTTAAAAAAATTACACAGTGGATGAAAATGTGTAATTGTATGGCTGAGTGAATCATGGTTCAGCCATTTTGCTAGGCTCAACTGCATTTGCAGAGTTACACTATTGGCATTGACTATCTTCTTTCTGCTTGATGCTGCTGTACTACACATGAATTCCATTGCAAATGGGAAAAACGAGCTTTCCAACAGACACAAAACAATGATTATTGGGACAGCTGTGATAATGTAATGTTGTTTTTGAACAGCTGCTTTTTATTTCTGCTCAAGAATTAAGAAACATTTTGGCTCAAATCCTACTTACCATGTAGTGCTGCAACTGTAAAACAAGATTATATGAGATAACATTCATTTTGGAATTAATTTTCCTCATTTACAAGAACTGTCTTTCAGCAGTTTTTATTCTCAGATCAGTCAACAAACATTTTCCATATAATCACTTTTTCCTTCCATTTCATTTTTCTTCCTTGCATAAACTAAATCTTTGCATGGGGCCGGTCATTCTCTGTCCCATAAGACATGTGGTTCAATTAATCTAGTCTAGCATCTTCCAACGTAGCTTACAAACTGGACATTTACAGTTCTACAAAATGTCTTCCAGCATGACTTAAATCAGAAAATTATTGTACTGGAGAGATACTAATCTTGACTATATGACTGGGGGAGATCAATTCAATCCATGTCTTGCCACTTTACAATGCATAAATATGTACAAGTGATTTTGTTTTTGAAAAATTCTCTGGGAAAGAATTGTCTATGGTGATATCTACTCTGCAAATTTTGACTTAAATAATATTCTTTTAAATTCCTTAAAATGAAGATACTGAACAACAGAATCTTCTCTTTCATTAAATTATCATGCAACTATTTCAATGACAACAAAATGAACTAGTCATTTAGGACTGAGAGTGTAACTGACTTTATTATAATAATAAAACAAAACAAAAAGCAAAGTGTTGCAGATTCTGGAAAGTTAAAATAAAAACAGAAAATACAGGAACCATTCAACTAGACAGGTAGGACTTATGGAGAGAAAAATTGATAATTCAGTTTCTCTCAAAGTTAGAGAGGGAAGCTGGGAGTCAGAAAATTTAAATTCAAGCATATTTCTTGAGATATACTTATTGGAATATTGGAGCTACATTGGAGGGCATAACACTTCTCGAAGGGGAAATCAGTGCACTCTTTGAAGTGGCTTTTTCTGAATTGATCCTCAGTTTCACTGAGATCTTACATGTGGCTTCAAGTAGTTGTTAGCATGCAACCAGTCCTAGTAAACATAGTTTGATCCTTAGAAACTTCAGGATTCATCTATGTTGGCATGTAAAGATTGATTCTAGTGGACTGGGGAGATCTAATGTCCAATGATCTTCGAGGTGAGCCAGGCTGTGTTGTGCAGCATGCAGAGCTCAAGGATGCAGAAAATGTCTGAATCACCCACTGCATGTAGATTCAGCTCCAGCCTCAAGTCTCTGGACCAAGCTAGGGCAAGACGAAACAGAAAGGCTTACAATGTGCAACACTCCCTCATCATGATCCAATTCATATGTCCATCATGTTCATCAAATTTCTATCATCTGTCATCCATCACCTATCTGTCACAAGTACTGTGGTGATGGGGGTGTGGTGTAGCAGAGATATGGATTCACCAGGAGCTGGAGCTGTGAACCTGCACACAGGCGGCTCAGGGCATGGGGTTATTTTTCTCTGGAAAGAAGCAGAATTGGAACTCAGCTGCCCAATGAATGACTGATCAGGCCTTTTCAGGGCCACATTTTTCATCTTTCTGGAATGAGGAAGCAACTAGAAAGGATACCCTAACATTGTCTGCTTCAACTTCTCAGCCAACAGACTGCAGGTGATAGGAATATTTCCTCAGGACCACATCTCAGCCGACTGGACTGAGAGGAGAACTAGTCTGGTCAGCAGAGAGCTGGATCCAATGAGGTAAGTACAAGGCCCAGATCACTGCTCTCAATGAAATGCATCTACCTGAGGACAGGCATTTCAAGTAAATTGATGCGGGTTACACCTTCTTTTGGGGTGAATCTGGAAGAGAAGGATAGTGCAAAGCTGCTGTCAGCCTTTGCTGTAATGAACCAACTCATGTTTAATTACCTTCCCAAGATAGTGTTAATGGTGGTGCTTAAACTTGCCCTGAATGGCAACCGTCAAGTAACTCTACACACAGTGTGTATGTCTCTGCCATGACCAAACCTGATGAAGTCAAGAATAAATTCAATGATGATATCTACTCATTCATTGCTACTCTGCTTAAATCAGACAAACTAATCATTCTTGGTCCCTCAAAGCAAGTACTGATTTCTAGGTGTGCAGGATTGGCAGTTGTAACAGCAATGGTGTCCTCTTGCTGAAGATGTTTGCCCAGCTTGAGCCCTTAATCACCAACAATTTTCTGCCTCTCTAATGTTCTGATCCAGTCACAGTCACTAATGGAGTTAAAAAGGGCTGCATACTAGCATGAACCTTCTTCATCCACATTATTCTCTGCCATACTCTTCAATTCCTTCCGCAATAGTGATATAGTGATCCCGATATTGTAATCATATATTGCGTGGATGGGAAGGTGTTCAATCAGAGACAGCACCAGTATAGACTAAGGTCACAAATTAGTTCACAGTTTCCTGTTTGCTGATTACTGTTCACTCGTTGCTGATTTAGAATGGAACATGCAATGTATTATCGACTTGTTCTCCAATGAATATGACAACTTCAATCTTAACATCAGCATAAAGAAAACTGAAGTAGTGCACCAACCTATTCCAGAACATATTTTCTCAAGACAAGATTTTGTCCATAACCAACTTCAATCAGCAGCGGAGAAATTCATTAATCTTTGTCAGTGTTAAAAAGCAATATACAAGAATTGCCAAAGATAATGTAGGCTTCAACATCTCAGGAATAGTACTGAAGACTTGCGCTCCAGGGCTTTCTGTGCCCCTAGCCAAGCTGTGCCAGTACAGCTCCAGGTAAAAAGTGAGGTCTGCAGATGCTGGAGATCAGAGCTGAAAATGTGTTGCTGGTTAAAGTGCAGCAGGTCAGGCAGCATCCAAGGAACAGGAGAATCGACGTTCGTGCATAAGCCCTTCATCAGGACAGTACAGCTCCAACATTGGCATCTATCCAACCATGTAGAAAGTTGCCCAGCTATGTTGTGTACTCTAAATAGAAATTCAACTGGCCAATTAATGCCTTATCAACCTACTCTCAAACATCAGTAAAGTGATGGAGGGCTTCATCAACAGTGCTATCAAACAGCATTTATTTTGCACTAACCTGCACTTTGATGCCACTCAGTTCCTCGCCTCATCACAGCTTTAGTTCAAGTATGAAAAAGAACTTGAATTCTAGAGGTGAGGTGAGAGTGACATTGAGACTACAATTGACTGAATGTGGCATCAAAGAGCCTTAGCGAAACTGGAATTAAAGGGAATCAGAGGAAACCGCACTAATGGTTAGAGTCATACCTAGTACAAATAGATGGTTGTGGTCATTGGAGATCACTCAGCTGCAGGACATCTCTGCAGGGTAGTGGCCTAGGCCCAACAATCTTCAGCTGCTTCATTAATGACATTTTCTCCATCATAAGGTCAGAAGTGGGGATGTTCACTAAACATTACATACTGTTCAGCACCATTTGTGACTCCTCAGCTACTAAAGCAATCCATGTTTAAATGCAACAAGATCTGGACAATATCCAGGGTTAGACTGACATTTGGCAATTAGCATTCATGCCACACAGGCACCAGGCGATGAGTGCTTCCAACAAGAGGAATAACCATAACTCCTTGACATTCAATGGCATTACCCTCACTGCATCCCCCATTTATGGTTTATTATTGACCAGAAACTGAAATGGATGAGCCATATAAATACTGTGGCTACAAAAGCAGGTCAGATAGATGCAAGTAAATCAATTTCTTGACTCACCAAAGCTTATCTACCATGTACAGAATGAAAATTAGGAGCATGATCGAATATACCTCACTTGCATGAATGAGTGCAGCTCCAACAACATTCAAGCAGCTTGACGCCATCCAGGAGAAAGCAGCCCACTTGATTGGCAGTACATCCAAAACATTTACTCTTTTCACCACCGATTCTCAATAGCAGCAGCTTGTACTACAGTGATAGCCATATATAATGTGAACATTGATGGAATAGAAACTTTTTCTGTTGATGAACTCAACAAGTTGCTGATAGGTGCTCACAAATCAACATTAGTGCAGTCCATGGTGCCCTGCACACAATGGAAGCTAGAGATGGTGGAGAATCCCACTTCCTGAGCTGATTGATTCTCATCCTGGGGGAAGGATGATTGTGTGATATGGCAAGTGTTGAAGGACTGAAACATTGTGAGACTTGGACTGAGAGCAGCCATGCTGATATGGTGATGCCAGCAGTTTGCTGCTGCTGACTTGTGTGGATGACTATTCAAGAAAGTGAGAGACAGAAAGCAGGGAGTTACAGGCCAGTTAACCGATACCAGTTATAGGGAACATACTGGAATATTTTATTAATGAGTAATTAGCTAGGCAAATTAAATACTTTTACTGCTGTACTTTAGGAAACCACTTGAACTAAGTTGTGCACATAAAAGTGTAAAAATCTGTAGAACCTAAACAACTAATCAGTCTAGTTTTATAATGCTGATTTAGAGTGATCCATTAGCTTGGTCTTAAGGAAAGGTCTTCTGCACTTTCAATGATATTACAGTATCTTTCATGTTCTCCTGTGAAGCAGTGTAGACCTGGACTTGGGTGTAAACCCAGGACCAATTGGGGTTCAAAATATTGCTCGACAACCATGTAAAATAGACAAGCTGGTATAAATGGTGTGATTAGCATGCAACCTGATTTTCTATTTCTGTTAAACCCAGTGCACCCAAGAGTTTCTGATTTGTTCTCGCCTATTTATCAAGAATATTTGAGGTGACACAGAAGAGAGTTTTACCATTAAGCCAAGTCTGATACTTTTGAATCTTATGAAAAACTGTTTATTTAATGTATCATTCATTAACAGTTCAATTTTGTGTATATCTTAGAGATAATTTTTGTCACTATGATCCATAGCACTTTCCAAATTACCATTTCACTAAATATAACATTTAGTGTAACTTGGAACCTAAGCCCACAGTGGAGTAAAACGAAATACTGAGTGGTTCTTGTTGCTTAGAGCTAACCTTGGAATGATTAACTGGAACAGACAATGAGATTACCATCTGCAATACCCACTGTTCCTGCTGTGGAGAAAGAGTGATTATTTTTCCTGGAATGGACGCTTGATATAAGCACTCTCCAGAGGTGGAAGGTCTATAAATCCATGACTGCTCACAACATATAGTGCTGCATTTGCAAAGCAATTACATCTTATGAATAACCTCATGGAAGCGCCGGTGTACAAAAAGTAAAGTGAAGGAATCTAATCATTTCAAAAACAGACAAAAAATGCGGGCTGCAAAATATGATGTCATCCATGTTATTCTCATTTCATTATACTCATTAAAATATCTGTAATTTTAATAAGAATATATCATAATAATAGGAGCTAAATCTGATAGCTCTCAAAAACAAGAGACTATAGATTTTCTTGTTGAAGATCAAATAGGAGAATTACTCCTCTGAATACCCTGGACAGATATGCCCTTGTACTGAGCACTGTTCCCTACATCCTCTTCCTCCTCACTCTTCTGGCAATTTGATCTGCTTTGCATGGCATCTGCTCATTCCACCTGGCATGCTATTCTCCAGGAGGAACATCTTAAGTTGGCGCCTGTGCAAAAAACTTGAAGGATCAAGTCCTGCAGTACCTGTCACTCCACATACTACAGACGTTAACACTGCTCAGAAATAGATTAATCAGGCTCCCAAATGGAAGTGCTGGAATTAATTGCCGTATAATTTTCCCACTGTCCAAATGGACTGCATTTGCTAATTCCTGATGATGCTCTTATGCTCGAAACATCTACTCTCTTGCTCCTCGGATGTTGCCTGACTGGCTGTGCTTTTCCAACACCACACTCTTCGACGACTGCACGGCTAATTGTATGTGCTAATGGCTTCTGGTACAACTTGCACCAGAACTGTGCGAGTATGCTTTGGATGCCATTTTGAGTGTCCAAAGTCACTTTTTAATGCTGAAATGAAATAGGAATGGTGCATCCAAATTATAACCAGATAGATGTTCACCTTTCTAATATTGTTGAGTGCTGAAGGTTTTATTCTCCAAAAGCCATGTAATTCAGAGTAAATAATTACAGCATCAGATACATTACATGGTACAGCATCTTGAACATTGAAATCTCCAACTAGAACTGATCAATTTAATTGTATTTGTAATGAATAAAACATAGAGCTAAAATATACTTAATTCTGATTATTAAACATCCATTATTGTTTTGAAAAATGCATGCAGTCCCTTGGAGATACATCTATGGAAAGCACCACAAACTGTGAAATTGTGAACACTGAACATATTTTCTAATGGGAATCAATTGGTTAAGTTTCAACCTCCAAACATTTGGTATCTACAGCAGTGAGTACATGTTAAAGTGCAATAGAATTAATGGGAAACAATGTTTTTATTAAATAAAAAAAGACTTTCTATTGGAGAAATAATGGAATATGCTCATCTACAACATATGCAACTCTGTGCACTATTTAAAGGCTCTGCAGCAGAAGGATTGAAGGTGAAGTTATAGAGACATAGATTCATAGAGATGTACAGCTCAGAAACAGACCCCTCTGTCCAACCCATCCATGCCAACCAGATATGCTAACCTAATCTAGTCCCATTTGCAGCACTTGGCCCATATCCCTCCAAACCCTTCCTATTCATATATCCATCTGGATGCCTTTTAAATGTGGCAACCATACCAGCCTCCACCACTTCCTCTGGCAGCTCATTCCATACATGCACCACCTTTTATATCTTTCCCCTCTTACTCTAAACCTATGCCCTCTAGTTCCGGACTCCCCACCCTACTGAAAAGACATTGTATATTTATCCGATCCATGCCCCTCAAGATTTTATAAACCTCTATGAGGTCACCCCTCAGCCTTCAACACTCCAGGTAAAACAACCCTAGCCTATTCAGTCTCTCCCTATAGCTCAAATCCTCCAACCCTGGCAACATCCTTGTAAATCTTTTTTGAACCCTTTCAAGTTTCACAACATCCTCCCTATAGGAAGGAGACCAGAAATGCATGCAATATTCTAAATGTGGCCTAACCAATATCCTGTACACCCGCAACATGATCTCCCAACTCCCATACTTAGTGCTCTGACCAATAAAGGAAAGCATACCAAACGCTTTCTTCACTATCTTATCTACCTGCAACTTGACTTTCAAGGAACTATGAACTTTCATTCCAAGGTCTCTTTGTTCAGCAACATTCCCTAGGTCCTTACCATAAGTTCTGCTAAGATTTGCTGTTCCAAAATGCAGCACCTTGCATTTATCTAAATTAAACTCCATCTGCAACTCCTCAGCCCACTGGCCCATCTGATCAATATCCCATTGTAATCTGGGGTAACCTTCTTCGTTGTTCACCATACCTCCAATTTTGATGCCTTCTGCAAACTTACTAAGTATACCTCCTATGTTCATGTCCAAATCATTTAAATAAACGATGAAAAGTAGTTGATCCAGAACCGACCCTTGTGGCACTCCAATGCTCACAGGCCTCCAGTCTGAAACGCAGCTCTCCACCACCACCCTCTGTCTTCTACCTTCGAGCCAGTCCTGTATCAAAATGGCTAGTTCTCCTTGTATTCCATGAGTTTTAACCTTGCAAACCAGTCTCCCAATGGGAACCTTGTCGAAATCCTTCCTGAAGTCCATATAGATCACAAAATTGGTTGGGATAGATAGCAAACATTTTATTAACTGGCACCAATGGGATCAGGAGTCTGTCAAATGATCAAGTATTCCGGATACTCAAGAGGACCGCATCATCAAGTAATAGAAATGTAATGCAGGGGATATGTATTACTGCTTTTTTTACAGCATAAATCACTTACATAATAAGGCAACTTTGCCTTAAATAAATGTATTGGCACAGAAGCTTCTCACTCAACTGACTACTCAGACATTGCAATAGATCGTGGCATTTAAGGAGAAATTGACTTGAAATTAAATCATCTGTTGCTATTTCGTATGGCCATTCAATTGCACAATTATATTTACATTGAAATAAACAATTTTTTAAAAATTTGGAATAATGGGAGAGAATCGTATAGTAAACTTCATTGCATTTGAGGTATTTAATTTGTGCCGTTTAATCACAAGTGCCGGTTAACAACGTGCTAGTTAAAACAAAGTTTGCTGTATCATCAGGTTGTCTTTTGCTGCTAAAATCAGATACTCTCCTTTTGCTTTGTAAGGTTCAATTTGGCATTTTCTTCCAGAACAGATCAGTTTTGCCAGTGTTAAGGACTTGCTCCAGGGGTTCCTTCAAGGCAGAAGTGGGTACTGCAGCTGCTGGAGATTAGAGTTAAGATTGGAGTGGTGCTGGAAAAGCATAGTAGGTCAGGTATCATCCGAGGAGCAGGAAAATCAATGTTTTTAGCAAAACCCCATTATCAGGAACCTTCTGGGACCTTCTGTCCTAAACGTGCTTCTGCAGCTCCTCTGGGAACTTACCAGTCACTGTATTCATTGTGCGAACTGAAACTCTTCTTGAAGTGATCAAGCTAACTTGCATTAATTGAAAATTGTCTGGAAGGTGAGGAGGGCCCTTCTGCACCTCATTAATTGTAACTATTATCATCAGTAACAATACGTTTTGGTACTTTTATGCACTGCCACAATTTAATATGTTTGCTTCTAATAATTTGACCATCCAAGTGCGGACCTCTCTCCTTACAAAGGTTAACCTAGTAGTACAGATAGCTGAGACACTATCACCAGCCCTTATTTTAACTTCAAGGAGAAAGTGAGGACTGCAGATGCTGGAGATCAGAGCTGAAAATGTGTTGCTGGAAAAGCGCAGCAGGTCAGGCAGCATCCAAGGAGCAGGAGAATCGACGTTTCAGGCATGAGCCCTTCTTCAGGAATGAGGAGAGTGTGCCAACCAGGCTAAGATAAAAGGTAGATTAGATTAGATTAGACTTACAGTGTGGAAACAGGCCCTTCGGCCCAACAAGTCCACACCGACCCGCCGAAGCGCAACCCACCCATACCCCTACATTTACCCCTTACCTAACACTACGGGCAATTTAGCTTGGCCAATTCACCTGACCCGCACATCTTTGGACTGTGGGAGGAAACCGGAGCACCCGGAGGAAACCCACGCAGACACGGGGAGAACGTGCAAACTCCACACAGTCAGTCGCCTGAGTCGGGAATTGAACCCGGGTCTACAGGCGCTGTGAGGCAGCAGTGCTAACCACTGTGCCACTGTGCCGCCCACAAAAGGAGGAGGGACTTTGGGGAGGGGCGTTGGAAGTACGATAGGTGGAAGGAGGTTAAGGTGAGGGTGATAGGCCGGAGTGGGGGTGGGGACGGAGAGGTCAGGAAGAGGATTGCAGGTTAAAAAGGTGGTGCTGAGTCCGAGGGTTGGGACTGAGACAAGGTGGGGGGAGGGTCGACACGGTCCTGTCCCCCTTAGTCCAAGAACTTCCCACCTACGTTCGGGACACCACCCACGCCCTCCACCTCCTCCATGAATTTCGCTTCCCCGGTCCCCAACACCTTATCTTCACCATGGACATCCAGTCCCTGTACTCCTCCATCCCAAATCACGATGGACTCAAAGCCCTCCGCTTCTTGCTTTCCCGCCGTACCAACCAGTACCCTTCCACTGACATCCTCCTTCGACTGACTGAACTGGTCCTCACTCTGAACAACTTCTCTTTCCAATCCTCCCACTTCCTCCAAACCAAAGGAGTAGCCATGGGCACCCGCATGGGCCCCAGCTATGCCTGCCTCTCCGTAGGATATGTGGAACAGTCCATCTTCCGCAGCTACACTGGCACCACCCCCCACCTTTTCCTCCGCTACATCGATGACTGTATCAGCGTTGCCTCATGCTCCCACGAGGAGGTTGAACAGTTCATCCACATTGCCAACACCTTCCACCCCGACCTCAAATTTACCTGGACCATCTCAGACTCTTCCCTCCCCTTCCTAGACCTCTCCATTTCTATCTCAGGCGACCGAATCAACACGGACATTTACTATAAACCGACCGACTCCCACAGCTACCTAGACTACACCTCCTCCCACCCTGCCCCTGTAAAAATGCCATCCCATATTCTCAATTCCTTCGTCTCCGCCACATCTGCTCCCAGGAGGACCAGTTCCAATACCGTACAGCCCAGATGGCCTCCTTCTTCAAAGACTGCAAATTCCCCCCAAACATGATCGACAATGCTCTCCACTGCATCTCCTCAACTTCCCGCTCCTCCGCCCTTGAGCCCCGCCCTTCCAATCGCCACCAGGACAGAACCCCACTGGTTCTTACCTACCACCCCACTAACCTCCATAGACATCACATCATCTGTCGTCATTTCCGCCACCTCCAAAAGGACCCTACCACCAGAGATATATTTCCCTCCCCTCCCTTATCAGCGTTCCGAAAAGACCACTCCCTCCGTGACTCCCTTGTCAGGTCCACACCCCCCACCAACCCAACCTCCACTCCCGGCACCTTCCCCTGCAACCACAAGAAATGCAAAACTTGTGCCCACACCTCCCCCCTTACTTCCCTCCAAGGCTTCAACAGATCCTTCCATATCTGCCACAAATTCACCTGCACCTCCACACACATCATTTACTGCATCTGCTGTACCCGATGTGGCGTCCTATATATTGGGGAGACAGGCCGCCTACTTGCGGAATGTTTCAGAGAACACCTCTGGGACACCCGCACCAACCAACCCAACCACCTCGTGGCTCAACACTTCAACTCCCCCTCCCACTCCACCAAGGACATGCAGGTCCTTGGACTCCTCCATTGCCAGACCATAGCAACACGGCGGCTGGAGGAAGGGCGCCTCATCTTCCGCCTAGGAATCCTCCGACCGATGAACTCAGATTTCTCCAGTTTCCTCATTTCCCCTCCCCCCACCTTGTCTCAATCCCAACCCTCGAACTCAGCACCATCTTCCTAATCTACAATCTTCTTCCTGACCTCACCGCGCCCACCTCCACTCCGGTCTATCACCCTCACCTTAACCTCCTTCCACCTATCGCATTTCAAATGTCCCTCCCCCAAGTCCCTCCTCCCTACCTTTTAGTCTGCTTGGCACACTCTCCTCATTCCTGAAGAAGGGCTCATGCCTGAAACGTCGATTCTTCTGCTCCTTGAATACTGCCTGACCTGCTGCGCTTTTCCAGCAACACATTTTCAACTTATTTTAGATTCAGATTGACTTATTACCTACTTGTAGAATCAATAGCACTGCATTCCTAGGTCGACATCATAACATAAGCACCATATTTGAGCCTATCTAAATTGTCATATTTTCAGCAAGCATTATCACTTTTACAAGCCATTTACAAATTGGTTCAAGTTCAGTAATTTTTAAATAACCATGGTTTAATGGTGCCCTGTACTGTACTCATTGATATTAATAATGAAAAGTACTGAACAGTGCTATACAGCTCATAATGAACCTAAATATAATATAATGAACATAAACACTGAAAAACATAGAGTACCCACTTGTAATATGATAGCTGATGCTTATACAGTACATTTTTTTCTAGTCTTGGAATTACAGTATGGTTTGAAAATGTTATCATTGTTCCTGTGTCTTTTCTCAAAGCATTTCATTTTTCTGACTTTCTTTGGCTCTGAAAAACTGTGGGTAAGCTAACATTGATGCTGCAATGAATAATACACTGCAGAGACTCCTTCATGTGGGAAGTGAATTTGCAAACACTGAAAAGGCAAACAGCAGCACTTTACAGTATTTCCTTTGGCCTCTACAATAGCTGACTCACCAAAATGTCATTCTGTGTCTTTGTTTTTTTTTCTGAAGTATATACAAGACAATCTTGGCAAACTGAGTGCCTGCGTATTGGTGGGAACTAGGGAAATGGCGGGAGGTAGAGACAGACTGAGCAAGGTAGGTTTAGTTGAGGTCACATTTCCTTGCATGATCCCTAAGAATACCCTTAAAGTTTAGGCCTTTATTAAGTCACACATGACTGACTTCAATATTTCAACCCAACAATACACATATATTTTTACATTGCATGAATAGGGGAACAATATTATATACTATTTATTTTTATAAACTTTGAAATGTTGCCTATAGATTAAACCACATCATTCCCTCAATGGGCCAATTGTAAAACTAATGTAATTAAGTTATATCAGACCTGAAAATCCCAGATTTCATTGTGCTGAGTACCTACGTTCATCTGTGATAGCTGTTGGGGTGCTATAATTGGTTCTCACACACTGAGATGAAGAGGTGCAATATTGGCTGCGCTCCTTCTCCAGATCACTATCTTGTGACCCCCAGCTGAAAAGTATGAGTCTATGTAGACTTCAGCTGAGTACTGCATCGAATTTGATGTTGATACTCACTCACACACTGCTTAACGAACTCTCCAATGCTCACACAACACACATGGTGGAATTTCCTTATCCACATGCTACCACAGGGCAACAGGAATCTGTGCAACCAGAAGGAAAGAATAAAACAAATCTTCAGAATTGTTATTTGAAAAACTTCAAACATGTGGTTTGTATTCATCAGCAATGGTTGTACAATCCCTGTAGCTGTTGACTATACAAACATTTCCAGCTCAGAGAAAATGACTGGGAAACCTCCTGCACATAAACTTGGACACAAAGGGATCCCCAGTATTGATATGCAAGAATGGCAGCAAGGAGTATAATCTAAATAGAAAACCATTGGGGAGAAAAGGCTAGTTCAAGCTCAGGAGTCAGGTATGCAATCATTAAAAGTTCATGATTGCAATTTAAAAAAAACTCATGGAGTGCTGAGTTTTATTGTAAAGTTTAAGACATAAAAGCAAGTATGTGTTCCTGCATACAGAGAATTGGGCAGATTTCACAGAGAATATTATCCTCAGTCCTGCATGGTCCAGGCAAATGCACCAACAAAAGAAACCAAGCAGTTGTTTTGGAGCAAACGTTTTGTCTTGTGTTCAGAACACTAGCTTTTAGTTTTGCTAATTTCCTCTCCTTTTCTCCCCTTCTTTATCACATATTGACTAGTTCTTTGAATTTGGCACTAATTCAACATTTCTACAGGATGTTTCTATGAGGCCCTTATATGCTGTGATTTTAATCTTGTGGCTGTGGTTTAGTCGTCAACAAGTTTACAGGCAAATTCTCTGCTTAATAAATTTCCTAAGATATGTAACTAGCAGCAGCTGTCACAGTGAAGACTGATGGCCACTGCATTTCATGTTTTTTGTGCAGTATAATATTCACGGATTTGTGATGGTTCCAGGGTCACTAAATAAATGATAACCAAGCATTGATGAGTATGGAATAACTGTCAGTACAAATTGTAATAAAATTAGAAATATATGGCCTCTCATGAAAAATAGTAATTGTCAACTGAATTTGAGTAGCTCCATTTATTAGATACAGCAGATCTGTATCAGTTTGTATCAAACTAATGGGAGTCTAGTCCGAATGCTAAGATTGAGTAATTGGGGTCACTTTTGCACATTCTGTGGATGTTGCAAGTACCTTTAGTGATCTATCATGGTAGTTCTAGAGTCATAGTGCTATTTATGCAATGAAATAGACCCACTGGTCCAACTCATCCGTGTCGAACACATATTCATAATTAATCTAGTCCCATTTGCCAGCATTTGGCTCATATTCCTCTAAACCTTTCCTATTTATATACCCATCCAGATGCCAGTTAAATGTTATAATTGTACCAGCCTCCACTACTTCCTCTAGCAACTCATTCCATACATGCACCACCCTCTGTTTAAATCTTTCTCCTCTTACCTTAAACCTATGCCCTCTAGTTCTGAACTCCCCCACCCAGGGAAAAGAACTTGGCTCTTCAACCTATCTATGCCCCTCATGATTTTATAAACCTCTATAAGGTCACCCTGCAGCTTTCGATGCTCCAGGGAAAATAGCCCAGCCTATTCAACCTGTCCCTATAGCTCAGACCCTCCAACCCTGGCAACATCCTTGTAAATCTTTTTTGAACTCTTTCAAGTTTCATAACATCCTTCTTATAGTATGGATATTGTTGAACACACATACCTTTGCTGTAAATTGAGCCAAATGCTAGATGACGTTGCGGTGATGATGTTAGCACATGGGTAGTAAATATCCACTGGAAGATCAGGCAGATTGTCACATCAATTAATGAATATTTTGATGCTTAGTGCTGCAGCTAGTATCTTTGTTTAACTTGTACAACTGAACATTCGTTCAGCAGCCACTGAATGACCTCCATCAACATTATTCAAAAGGATCATCACTACTTGCAGGCTAGTTTAGGGGAGACTTTTTCTTGCCTTTATACAGTTCTACAAATGTTTTATTTAATCTTTCTTGGTTCAAGTTGCAAAAACCTACAGGATGTGCTATGGCAGGTGCTGATTAACTTTATCCTGAATTCAGAGATTCTGCACAAACCAGTTGCTCTGACATGGGTGCAGGTATCTCCCTTGGAACACCCACCATGACTGAAGAATTAAGAGTAGCCAGTTAAAGTAGGCCAAGCTGCTAGATGATGGAGGAGGAGAATGGGTAGAAGAGGCCTCAGAAGCAAGAAAAAGCCCAGAAAAGATGTGTGAATTTGGAGAGGCAGTGCTTGCTGCTGGTGCTATAACCATGTAAACGCCAAAATTATAATACCATAAGACCTAATTATTGAGGATCAGAATTAAGCAGTTCGACCCACTGAATGTCATTGAATGATCATAAATGTCAATGTTTGTTTTTATAAGGAAGTAAAGGAAGTTATAATGCACCAGAATTTATAATGCCTGTTTTAATAACAGGTTAAAGGATATTAAATGTAGTGAATGTATTTATCTCATATGCTTTCTTTATTAAATAATTAATTAGACAGGTTGGGTCTTGAGGTCTGACATGATTGAGGCTGAATGAGTTGATACAGCAGGCATAAAGGCAAAGGAAGGTGTAAGGGGTTCATGGGATGGCAAGAGTAGGCAGTAAGTTGGTATGGTGGCTATAAATGCCCTTGGACTAAGAAGAAGGATATTGGTTGCCATGGAGATTTGAGAGGCCATATTGAGATGAGTAATAAAGCATAGTTTGATATAGGTGGTATGAGGGACAATTGGGGTAGGTGACATAAATAAAGATGGTAGAGATGGGCATGGAAATTTGGGGATTGTCTTGGAGTATGAGGAGGGAGGACTGGAGGGATTTTTTTCTTCCCTTTTCTTAAAGAAAGTGCAGGTGTAGTGGGGCAGATCTTCCAGTTAATTTGACTCAGAATTCAGCAACCTCTGCACTATTCCAAAGGTCACCTGACATGACGCACATAAAACCCAGCCTAACTGGAACCAAGTTAGGACTTCAATGCGCTTTCTCCTGGTCTGCAGGAGACTCTGCACTCTTGACTTGTAGCAAATATTCAGATGTTTGCCTCCATAATTTCTTTTGTTTCAGGAGCTCTTGATCCAGCTAGCCAGGTTGAATTTCATTGGTATCTCCAAAAAGCAAGACGCAAGAGGAAAGTTGTGGTTAACAGTAAGAAGTAGATGCTTGTACTATCTGCAAGTTCTAAACCCGAAGAGAATGTAGGATGAGGGAAAATGCAACTTAAGATGCAGGACTAGATATAAAGATATAGTGATCTTTAACAAAACCAGAAGTTGCTGGTAAAGCTCAGCAGGCCTGGCAGCATCTGTGCAGAGAAATCAGAGTTAACATTTCAGGTCCAGTGAACCTTCCTCAGAACTGGAGTTCTGAGGGAGTTCTAAGAAAGGGTCACCAGACCCGAAACATTAACTCAGATTTCTCTTCACAGATGCTGCCAGACCTGCTGAGCTTTACCAGCAACTTCTGTTTTGTTTCTGATTTACAGCATTCACAGATCTTTTGGTTTTTATATAGTGATCTTTGATATTTTCAGCCCTGTGTCTCGCTAAAACTCTAGAATTGACCTAATGTGGTACGCTGAGCACTGGAAAGCCAGTGATGCAATCAGTAGGAAATGGCTTTTGAAGGTGCATTCACTGACCTTGATGGTCGCATGAAGTCATTAGACAACTTGTAGCTCCTGCTAACAGGCTGTCAAGGTGAGACCCTCAACATTGGTCATCCTGACTACCTGCTCACATTGTCTCCTGAGTATGTGTGTGGAGGGTTTCCTGACCTCTGCAGATACAGGTGATGGCTCCTCCTTTCTATCTCCTCCATCAAGGCCTCCTATGCTGTATTCAGAAAACTTGGAGCCTTCCATTTCCCATGTTTGCCATTCTCAAGTGTTCCCCAGAGAAGTAACGCTTCCTGCGTTTTTACCTCCCTCTTAAACTTGGAGACCCAGAATTATGACTGACATAAGCGCACATTAGCCCCAACACCTTCAATGAGAATTTTAAACAAAACATTTTCACTTAATACAGTTAGACCTCAGTGACCAATCTGAGATGACTCACCAGAATTATTTCTGTTGATATATAGACAACTTAAAATTAAATTATATTGTTCGACCTCAGGATGTCAATCTGAGATGACTGTGATTATCAAGCTACTTTTAATCAGTTTGCTGTGATTAACTTAAAATGAAGAATTGCAGATGCTGGGGATCTGAAACAAAAACAGAGGTTACTGGAAATTTGGCAGCATCTGTGAATTAACCTTTTGAGTCCAGTGACCCTTCTTCAGAAATGGACCAAACCTGCTGAGGTTTTCCTTCAATTTCTGTATTTCCTGCTGCAATTAATTGTTTATTTCAACGTGAACTGGTCTATTCAGTTTTGCAGAGTCATTGTCATTAATAATGTCATGATTAGGTATTACATCAATCTGATTTCCACAAAACAAATACTGCTCATAGTCCGTCATTAATGATGATCAGCACCTTTTCCAGCCACCGTGCATCTCTCCTTTAAGAGAGAAGGGTTAATTTAAATGGTGGTACTTACTCACAGTATTGGCCCACTGCTGATGCATCCAGCCAAGTAGTAGTGTGGTTAGTGTTGACTGCATGCTGAAATCATTTAAACCAGCAGGCAGCATAAGTCTGGCATGCTGACTACGTTGCAACGAATAGGCGCTGAGCTAATCACACATCATTAGCTCCTTGGTTATTTATGTGAGCTGTGCAATCCAGTTCCTGAAATGATCAGCAGATTTAAGCTTGATTGGTTCCCTGTTTGTAAAATATTTTACATTAGTTCAAGAGCTGCCTCTTCTTAAAGCAAATGTTATTTGTTGAAGAACATTAAAAATGTAAAAGGCCTTTGAAAAACCAGGAAAATGGGACCTCCTCTAGGAAGATTATCACTTCCCGAGCATTCAATTTTCTTCCTTGAGTACAACATTAAGATGTATGTTTTTGTTTGAATTATATCAATTATTTTCTCTGAACCAGCAGCATTTCTGATTACTGTAAAATGAGAAAACTAGAAGAGGGCTACATTAATTATAAAGCTCCTATGTGTAGCAGAACTGTAACCATACATCTAGGAGGGATAGGAAAGAAAGAAATCTTTAGCGGCATTTGTCTTCAATTCATTCTTTTCCTGGAATGTTTGTTACCTATCTGAGTTTGTATTCATTTCCGACTCATGAACACTTTCTTTTCTCATCCAGTGGAGACATAGAGTTTGAAGGTTGTCAATAAAGCTGAATCACTAGCAAAGCATCCATCAGAGGAATATTTTGCAAATTCATGCTGATGGCAGGGAACATTAGCCATTGTTACCGTCTGGTGTACACTATGAGATGAGAATTGATGGGCAGAAAATTATGAGTCATGCACATACAAGATATTTTCTAATCAACCTGTTCAGAGATGTTATCACACACCTCCAGAGCCAGTGGGACTTCAAATTGGACATCTTGGTTTAGGAGTAGGGACACTACCACATTGGCGTAAGAGGGCCTTTCCAGAGCACATTTAAATCTATGGGCATGTATTTCCAAGGTCTGAGGCAACATAGAGTAATAAAATTATCCCTCACAACTCAATGTCCACACTTAGTTACAGAATTGGTATGAATACCACCTCGGCTCTGGTGTAAATCCAGCACCGTACTATTTACAAAATCACATGGACCATTCCTTTGGAACTGCAAATGTGTTGCTGGTCAAAGCACAGCAGGTTAGGCAGCATCTCAGGAATAGAGAATTCGACGTTTCGAGCATAAGCCCTTCATCAGGAATAAGAGAGAGAGAGCCAAGCAGGCTGAGATAAAAGGTAGGGAGGAGGGACTAGGGGGAGGGGCGATGGAGGTGGGATAGGTGGAAGGAGGTCAAGGTGAGGGTGATAGGCCGGAGTGGGGTGGGGGCGGAGAGGTCAGGAAGAGGATTGCAGGTTAGGAGGGCGGTGCTGAGTTGAGGGAACCGACTGAGACAAGGTGGGGGGAGGGGAAATGAGGAAGCTGGAGAAATCTGAATTCAATCACTGACTTCCTTCTGAAATGAAGTGCAGAGTATGCTTATCAATTCTTGGTGACACAATTAACAAAGTCTGATCAACATTGTTAATAGAGCTATTCTGATTATCTCTTACATTGGCAGACTGATATTATTAATTAAAGTGGCATGTAAGAGAGACAGCTGATCCCCATACTTTTATCCATTTTTCTAAACACCACAGCCTAGGCACACTCCAGTGTTCCAGCAGAAGAATTAAGCTACTTTGTCTTGTGCCCTTGCAAACCAAGCAATTCTGTTTCATTTCTCTCTTCAGTCTCCTAAGCTTATTGTTGTGTTCAAGAAATACATAGAATCATTGCAAATGTTTTAGGGCAGGTATTTACTGTGTTGTTTTCAGGAAAGACAATCTGGCTATAAACAAGTACTTTCCAGCTAAGGAAGCAGGATGCACGGATTCATTTAAAAACATTGCTGGAGGGAGTCAGCAGAGGTATCAACAAGAAACAGCAAGAACACTTCAACAGTGAAAGAAGATTGCCCTGAGGGTGTGTCACCCCAGTGGTTGTCTATCAGATTAATACTTGCCCAGTTTGTTAACCACCCATAACTTTACTTTGCAATGTTTGTCTTTTCTAGAATAGGTTTGATTCTTTTTTTGTGTTTTGATCTTAATTTCATCTTTCCAAAATTTCTTTCTTGTTGCTGTCTGTCTGGTTGCCTATCTGTACTTTAATATCATGTCTTTATTTTCATCCCTTTGTTCTTTAGATTTGCCTTAACTTCTGTGTCTTTTCTTCTTTTTAATGTTCTTGGAACACCTCCCAATTTTCACTCTTCCTCTTATGAAGTTGCTAATCCCTGCTGTTGTCTCATTCCTCGAGTGCCATCTGTTCTCTGGTACCCAAATAACCACTCATTGTGTGCAAAGCTTTCACATCATCCCCCCAGCCCTGAGCAATGCTATTTCCCAGAGAAGGCAAAAACAGAGAGTAGAAAATAATCTGCAGCCAATTCAGTAAAAACTCCTATGAAATTTCTCTCCTGTTTTTCAAGTTCATCAAACAAACTTCAAGAGAAATTTCAAAAGGAGTCACTGGATAACATGGAGCAGTCGTCCATTTGGCTTTCCATTTTCGCTTTTATCTTCGACATGATGAGGTTAATGAAATTCCTTAAATTGATGTTTAAAGTGATCCTTAAAGTGATGAGCTACCTCAACAAGGATCAAACATGTTTCCATCAATTAAGTATAGACTTCTGGTTGTAGGTATCCATCAAGTCAGCTAAAATGATTAGTTGTTCCACTTGAAGGAAGGGGACATGGATCAATCTGCAACTCCCAGTATTGCTGAACTATGTCACATCCACAGTAATTTTAACACAGTGCACACCTTTCCTGTATGTTTCCTGGCTCCTTGGACACTCTTGTCATTTTTGAGTGGTTGTCCCATCATTTTTATGTGGAAAACAAAGCTATCATATGCTAATTCGGCCTGTCAGTAAAATAGCTGAATTCAACTCTCAATCCCTATAATTCCTCGCTCTCTTCCTCATCCTTGTCAGCGAAATAGACACATATTCAGCAGGCAGTACCAAACGTGAGTATTGTTGAAAAATGACACATTTTGCAAATTTTTTAAATTTTACAATTATAAGGACAATTCTTAAGAAATATCAAAGTAAAATGAAAGCAACATTTCTGAGAGGAGCATGCTGTTGGTTAACACACGAACTCTGTTTGGTAGATTTGTTTCCATTGAGTACAGCTCAGTTGATGTTAATTGCCAAACTTTGTTTCAATTATAAACAAGGCTGATTTGACTCTGATTAGTCAAAGCATTGCTCCAAAAAATGAACAACAGAATGGCTGTCACCTACGTTGTTGCATTGAAACTTGCTGTATGTAAAAACTTTAATTCTACCTGGAATAGGGCCCTGTATATAGTTTAAGTTAAGTACACAAAGGGACTTGCATATTGATAGCAACACAGTGCCCATGTGTTCATCTGATACTACCAGCCTATTTACCAAAGTACCACTCAAGAAAGCCATAGACATTTGTGCTGCAGCATTGCATCATGGTGAGCTATACCTGTCCCCATTGTGTGAATCATTGTATATGAATTCAGATACTCAAACAGTTGTGTACAGTTTTAATGCTACTATGTAGATCCAAATAGATTGCATTGCCATGGAATCCCTGATGCACCTTGTAAATATTTTTGTTGGGTTCCATAAAAAAATGTCTTTAATGGAATGACACTTAACCTCCTTTCCATTGCATATAGCTAATATTTGGATCATGGGTTTACCATGTTTGAATCTGCAGTTGCTTTTAAGACTTTACTTCCATGTCTTAATGGGCTCCCTCCTATGATCAAATCTACTTTTGAAATTGAGCAATGAAATGAGTTCTTCCACTTAAGAAATTGATTAAGGAGCTCTCTCGTACTGTCTATAACAAACCTACCTTAATTGGTCAATATTTGCAATGGGATTCCCACCGTTCCACACTCCAGCAGACAGGCCTTATTGGCAACTTCATCAATAAGGCCTAAGCCATTTGTTCACCTTGATACTGAAGTAGGGCACATCAAACAGTATAATGATTAACTTGATCAGATAATTTCTCACTGTATATCACACAAAATCATGAAAAAACTTCAGGCTGTCACTTTTGGCCCTTTCTATCTCAGATTAGGACACGGCATCTCAAATGTTTGAGCAACAAGTGAAGTAAGCATGGTTCATGCTGTTAGGATACAGTAGCAGCATTCTGTCAACAAGGCAGAAAGACATTCTGCCTAGCATACAAATCACTTGGTACATGAACTTCAGTATACAGACCTTACCATCCCATATCAAGTAGAATCACCCTTCTGCTGTTTGCGACCAGCAAGGTACTGACTATACTCAATCAGCCCAAACTTGCAAAACTCACAACACACTGTATAATATTAGATGTGATGCTGCAATTGGGCAATATTTGCTGGATATTTCTAAGTAGAAAAAGAAGTATGCTGACAACAAATTTAGGATTGCCAGTTGGGCTCACAGTATTGCACATGGGTGTACTGGAAACAACATGGGCCCTACCAGGCCCCCATTCTTTCCAGTCAAAAAAATGCCTACACACACTGTGCTTGTTTCAAATGAACAAAATAGGTGCCAGCAATCTGTGGTTCATTTCTCAGGAGCCTAATTCCTTTACCAATCAGAGTCAACGTGTCTTGTTTAATACTTTAACAAAACTTTGCATTTCACTGTCAGTCATCATTAACTCTACCAATAAGAGTGCACCTGATCAGCTCTCTCCTCTCATACAATATAAATGTTGTTTTCTCTTTACTTTGGCATTTCTTGTGAATTGTCCTGGGGAGTGCAACATGAAAAGCTTTGACAAAATGTGGCTTCTTTCAGCAAAACCAAAAGTCCCCAATCTCGGTCTTGATTGTGAAAAAGGATTCGACATGTGGGATTTCTGAACTGCTTATATACTTCCTTTCAGGGACAGGATGATGATAGAGTGATTAGTCAAACCTTGTAGGATTATACAGCTACTGTTATACAATAAATTCTGGTTTTCGTCATTGAGACAGCTAACTACTGAAGAATCTTGCTGAATAAGTTAACTGTAGGGTTCCCCATGATTACCCAAGAGGTGAGTGTGAAGAGATACTCAATCCTTAAGATGCTCTTCTATCCTTTTGGCTTTCCTGAAAGTAACAAACAAAGCTGACAACCTCGTCTCCCAAGTGATGATTCACATCACTTGCATTGTTCACATGCAAGTCTAGACATGTGGAGACTTTTTAACATGGTGGGCTAGGGGAATGTAAGTAGAATTCAAGCCAAACCAAATGCTCTTAACACAGATGCATGTCAAGAAAAAGTAGCTAATGAAGAGGGAACCTTGCTTCTTTGCCCTTTCTTTCTTTGGCACAGGGTCACTGGTGCCACTTACAGTGTCCCCACCTTAACACAGGTCATGAATCAAATATGGCATTTTTCTCGTCTTTAGTGCGTAGAACCATAACATTCAGGACACTTATCTATCTTGAACAATGAGTGAGCCTATATTAAATCTAGGAATTGATTCATTGTAAAGAAGAGGGACGAAGGATGTTTTGACCTTTCTCACCATTGTTCTGTAACTACAAAGCCCATTGCCCATTATAGCTGGGTTGCAGGAAAACAAGCAGTCAGATCTTCAATTAATGAAAACACCATGAATCAGATAATGCTACTGAGTGTTGGCCTTCTTGAGGAGTTTTTGGGATTGGCTTGAATACAAGATATACACATGATGGTGGAAGCTTGGAATTGAGTCATCCTCCAAGGCACATTTGATGTCAATATCAAATGAAGATTTATTTGTAATTGTCCAGGATAATTATGATGATAGAGTTGGTTCATTAATAGAGAGACAAATCTCTTCCTGGGAGCTGGGGCATTTTCCATAAGGATTAGACTAGATTGGAAATTATTACTCAAATATGCTGACTTCTCCTGCCTGGATCAACGACAGAAAACTCTGTAATGAGGAACTGCATGGTGTTGGCTAGTTATACTCCATCAGATCTGTTAAACATATTGGGAAGCCTACAACTTCTCTTCTAATCAATCTAAGCTCCTACATTAAGGTAATTAGGATGCCTCCCTATAGGGAGAGTGTGTTGTCTCCACAGAGAAAGCTCTATCATATCTGTTAAAGTAGATAAAAAATTAACATAGACCATTAGTTTTAGAAAGAGCTGAAACAGCCTCCAAAATATGGCAATAGCAGAGGAACCCTGATTATAAACTTGTTTAGCTTTGCCTTCAGAAACAAGTGCAAGGAGAATGAATTCATTATCTCAAAAGATCCAACTAATTAATCAGCTGTCTATGTTACTTCACCTTTCTCCTAGTCCCCTGGGCCTCACATCCCCGAAGGACCTCCCTTGACAAAATCCTGAATTTGCATCAAATGTCCCATCTTCAAACTCCCTTTCCTAAAATGCTGTTAGTTCCTAAAATGCTGTTGGTTGCCAATTCTATCCCCATCTCCTTGATGAACTCCATGTTTAAATCCCTCCAATTGGATAGCAAAAAAGGCCCAATAAAGTCATGGATGATATCCCATATGACCGCAACTGCATGTATACCCCAGAAGAGGATACTTCCTTTAGAATTGAGCTGTTCTCTTGGTTTCTGCCTAGTTTTCATATATACTCTGATCACAGCCAGTTCTCACATACCAGCACCTCTCTCCATCACTGCACTGGTCTTTAAATGATCAGATTACATGTTCAACATCTTATTCTGAATGAACAGAAATTGTCTCCAATTAACTATTGGGAAGACCAAAGCCAGTGTTTTCTGACTTTACTGAAATCTATCCCTGTCTGAGTATAAGCCTGACAGCCCCAAGAAGAGCTCCTGACCACGTTTCTGCACCATCACTATGACTGCCTATTTCTGCCTCCCTAACATTGGCATTTTCTGCTCTTGCCACAGTCTTTCTGATGATGAAACCCACACCTATGCCTTTGCTATCTTCAGAGCTGAAAATGCATTGCTAGAAAAGCGCAGCAGGTCAGGCAGCATCCAAAGAGCAGGAGAATCGACGCTTCAGGCATGAGCCCTTCTTCAGGAATGAGGAGAGTGTGCCAAGCAGGCTAAGATAAAAGGTAGGGAGGAGGGACTAGGGGGAGGGACGTTGGAAATGCGATAGGTGGAAGGAGGTCAAGGTGAGGGTGATAGACCGGAGTGGGGGTGGGGCGGAGAGGTCAGGAAGAAGATTGCAGGTCAGGAAGGCGGTGCTGAGTTCGAGGGATTTGACTGAGACAAGGTGGGGGAGGGAAAATGAGGAGACTGGAGAAATCTAGGTTCATCCCTTGTGGTTGGAGGGTTCCTAGGCGGAAGATGAGGCACTCTTCCTCCAGCTGTCATGTTGCTATGGTCTGGCGATGGAGGAGTCCAAGGACCTGCATGTCCTTGGTGGAGTGGGAGGGGGAGTTGAAGTGTTGAGCCACGGGGTGGTTGGGTTGGTTGGTGCGGGTGTCCCAGAGGTGTTCCCTGAAACGTTCCGCAAGTAGGCGGCCTATTTCCCCAATATAGAGGAGGCTACATCGGGTGCAGCGGATGCAGGAAATGATGTGTGTGGAGGTGCAGGTGAATTTGTGGCAGATATGGAAGGATTCCTTGGGACCTTGGAGGGAAGTAATTGGGGGAGGTGTGGGCGCAAGTTTTGCATTTCTTGCGGTTGCAGGGAAAGGTGCCGGGAGTGGAGGTTGGGTTGGTGGGGGTTGTGGACCTGACGAGGGAGTCAGAGAGGGACTGGTCTTTTCAGATCCCTCGAACAGCAAATCCCTCGAACTCAGCACCGCCTTCCTAACCTGCAATCTTCTTCTTGATCTCTCCGCCCCCACCCCCACTCCGGCCTATCATCCTCACCTTGACCTCCTTCCACCTATCGCATTTCCAATGGCCCTCCCCCTAGTCCCTCCTCCCTACCTTTTATCTTAGCCTGCTGGACACACTTTCCTCATTCCTGAAGAAGGGCTCATGCCCGAAACGTCGATTCTCCTGCTCTTTGGATGCTGCCTGACCTGCTGCGCTTTTCCAGCAACACATTTTCAGCTCTGATCTCCAGCATCTGCAGTCCTCACTTTCTCCTTTGCTATCTTCAGGCTTGTCTATACTTTGGAACTCCTTACTGCTTATCCATAGTCTACAGTCTAAATCTGAAGCCATTCAAAATTCTACTGTACATATTCCAACCAAGTCCTGTTCCTCCATAATCACAAGACACCTTTTTGCTGGCTTGGTCTATATAATTACTTCTGGCTAAATAATGCCTTAAGTTTAAAGTTCTCAGTTAATTTCAATTCCCTTAATGGTCTTCTCTTACCCCATTGCAGAGTCCACTGGGTTGAGTATGATATCAGCACATCTGGTGCCTAAATTGAGCGGGAAGGCGAGTAGTCCTATTAGATTCATTTGGAGGTTGTTTTTTTAAAAACAAATGTTCAAGGTATGTGGGCAATTAATTTTCAATCACAATGCTGTTGGTCTGTAGTCAAATGTAGGTCAGACCAGGCAAGGACAACAGACTTACTTCCTTGAAGGTTACTTGGGATTATCTGAGATGGAAGAGAAAGTGAGAACTGCAGATGCTGGAGATAAGAGCTGAAAATGTGTTGCTGGAAAAGCGCAAACCCAGTCAATTCAGTCTCTCCTCATAACTGAGGCTTTCCATCTCAGATAATGCAGCAGGTCAGGCAGCATCCAAAGAACAGGAGAATTGACGTTTCGGGCATGAGCCCTTCTTCAGGAATCAATCCTGAAGAAGGGCTCATGCCCGAAACGTTGATTCTCCTGCTCTTTGGATGCTGCCTGACCTGATGCATTATCTGAGATGGAAAGCCTCAGTTATGAGGAGAGACTGAATTGACTGGGTTTGTTTTCCCTGGAGCAGGGGAGGCTGAGGAGGCACTTAATTGAAGTATAAAAAGTTGCAGTCATATGCACCATCCCCCTTCATGAGCTCATTGCTTCCATCTATGTAACTCTCTCCAGCCCTAACCCTCAAACTGAGGGAAATAGTTGTCATGTTACTGGGCAATGTTACCTTGACTAAATACCCAACGACAGGAGTTTATATCCCACCATGACAGCTGGGAAATTTAAATTCCATTAACAATATGATTGAGAATAAAACATTAATAAAAAGTTTGAGTTATGAAAAAATCTGGTTCATTAATGCCCTTTAAGGAAAGAAATTTGTCAGCCATATCCAGTCTTATGTACATGTAACTCCAGTTTCCTTATCAGTGTGGTTAACCCTGAAATGTGGGAAGCAGTAGCAGAGTAGTAATGTTATTAGAGTAGCAACCCAGAAGCCCAGGCTAAAGATCAGAGATTCAAAACCCACCATGGTAAATGGCCCAATGGTGATCTTGTCACTGAAGCATACAGCTTAGGAACAGGTCCTTTGGCTGACCAATAGCACCAAACTATACTAATTCCATTTAACTGCACGTGATCCATGGTACTATGCCCTGGCATTTTGTGTACTCATCCAGATGCTTCTTAAATTTTCTGAGAGTACCTACCTTCACCACCATCTCAGGCAGCACGTTCCATATTTCTGCCACCGTCTGGGTAAAAATAGTTTTCCTAAGATCCTCTCTAAACCACTTGCTCCTCAGCTTAAGTTTATGACCTCTAGCCTGAGACATGTCTGCCTTTGGGAAAAGATTCTCATGATCTACCCTATCTATGACCCTCATAACTTTTTATACTTCAATTAAGTGCCTCCTCAGCCTCCCCTGCTCCAGGGAAAACAAACCCAGTCTACTCAGTCTCTCCTCATAACTCAGGCTTTCCACCTCAGATAATCCCAGGTAACCTTCAAAGAAGGAAGTCTGTTGTCCTTGCCTGGTCTGACCTACATTTGACTACAGACCGACAGCAATGTGATTGAAAATTAATTGCCCACGTTCCTTGAAAATTTGTTTTAAAAAAACAACCTCCAAATGAATCGAAAAGGACTGCTCACCTTCCCGCTCGATTAGGCACTAGATGTGCTAATGTCACACTCCACCCAGTGGCTTTTGTAAAATTCTCCAGGTCAATACTTGGGCAAATGTTCCAATTTTGGAAGAGCTGTCCCACATGCTATTCAAAGATCTACTTGATCTCATCGTTACCATCTATCTGTTGCTGATGCATCTGTTATGGCAGATGAGTGGGAAGGAAGATCAACAGGTAGGATAGGTCATGAATTGGAAGTGGGGAGAGGGGAATTGAGGAAACTGATGAAATTCACATTAATCCCATGTGGCTGGAAGTCCCAACATTGCATCATCCTCCGCCATTTCCACTACCTACAAACGGACCCCACCACCAGAGATATATTTCCCTCCCCACCCCTATATGCATTCTGTATAGACTATTCCCTCCACCACTCACTTGTCAGGTCCACACCCCCGACCAACCCACCCTCTCCTCCTGGCACCTTCCCCTGCCATCGCAGGAATTTCAAAACCTGTGCTCACACGTCCCCTCTCACCTTTGTCTAGGCCCCAAAAGAACCTTCCACATCCATGAGAGATTTACCTGCATTTCCATTCATGCCACTTACTGTATCTGTTGCTCCCGATGTGATCTCCTTGACACTGGGGAGATAAGACGCCTACTTGCAGAAGACTTCAGAGAATACCTCTGGGATACACGCACAAAGCAACCCTACCACCCCGTGGCCGAATACTTTAACGCCTCCTCCCACTCTGCCAAGGACATGTAGGTGCTGGGCCTCCTTCACCACCAAAGCCTAACCACCCACTGCCTGGAGGAAGAATGCCTCATCTTCCACCTTGGGACCCTCCAAACCCATGGGATTAATGTGTATTTCATAGTTTCCTCCATTCCTCTCCGCCCACCTTATCCCCGATCCAACCTTCCAACTAGGCACTCCCTCATGACCTGTCCTACCTGTCCATCTTCCTTCCCACCTATCTGCTCCACCCTCCTCTCCGACCTATTACCATTTTCCCCGCCTTCATTAGATTAGATTACTTACAGTGTGGAAACAGGCCCTTCGGCCCAACAAGTCCACACCGACCCGCCGAAGCGCAACCCACCCATACCCCTACCCCTACATATACCCCTTACCTAACACTATGGGCAATTTAGCATGGCCAATTCACCTGACCCGCACATCTTTGGACTGTGGGAGGAAACCGGAGCACCCGGAGGAAACCCACGCAGACACGGGGAGAACGTGCAAACTCCACACAGTCAGTCGCCTGAGGTGGGAATTGAACCCAGGTCCCTGGCGCTGTGAGGCAGCAGTGCTAACCACTGTGCCACCGAGCCGCCTTGGGACCCTCCAAACCCTACCTATCAGCCTCCCCGGTTCCCCCAGCCTCTCTCCCTCCCATCTCTCTCTACCCCGTTAGCTCTCAAGCAGCAAAATTATACTAACTACAGTCTGTAAATGCATGGTCAGGAAAATTTCTTATTCTACCATTGCCATTATTCAATGACCAGTGTAGTGGACCATGCCCTCAGCATTCGACACACTGCCTTGTTGACTGGCCCATTTGTGCAGAGCCCAGGTTGCTAGGGTGATGCAGCACACCCTGTCCATAGCATACTAGAGGACCTCCCCAAACTGGTCCAAGCAGAGGAAATGCACCTTCAATATCATTATATACTCTGCTTCTCTGTAGTCCTAATGGAGGCACAAGTGACATCAAACATGCATTCTGCATCCGTCAGGTGTTGTGCAATGCTATTATGAGTCATGAGCACAGTGAATACCCCTTGTTCCCCAGAAACTGGCTTGCAAGATCTGGACACTCTAATACCCAGGTACACACGAGTATTCCAGGATGTAGGAGTTCTGCAAGAGGAGCAGACCCATAACTCTAGGATGTGGTAACAGTGTTCTCAGATCATTTGAACACTAATGGGATGGAACCCCTTCCTATTGATGAATTTCACAATGTTATACTTCCCTCTCAACACCATGTATGTGCAGTCAATGGCAACCTGCACCTAGGGGATGCCAGCTGTTTCAAATCCTACCACCTGGGTGAAATGACCTAGTGTGAGCTGGACCCTGATGCATTTGTGGGTGCATGACTGAGCGATCTCACACAGGTTACTGATTGTTCACTGGAAAGAGCGAGTTACTTAGAGGTTCAGGGCAGCACTCACATTCACACCCACTGGAAAAGGACAGACTCACAGTCCTGCAATCCTCAGATCCCACTCCAGCATCCAGCAGAGTTCCCTTAGAGCATCCCAGGACATATACATCGACACTGCGCCTCACTCATTCCCTGTATGGAGTTGTGATTGTAAATCTCTTGGCCTCATGTACACTCAATGCAGCCTGGGAGGTCTTGTACCCTCTTCCTGGGCTGAGTGCTCCTTGTACTCCATGCTGCCCTGGGGTTTGCCACTGGCTCTGATCCCCAGAATCTGCCTTCACCTTCTTAGGCAGGCAGCCACAGGGAGCAACATTCCACCCACAGCTGGGCCCAGCACACTTGGTGGGGACAGAAGGAGTGAGAGCGGTTCTCAGATCTCACAATGCTCATCAGGCATACCAGACAAATGATTGGTGAGCACACTTCACCATGCAATATGAAATGCTGCACACTGATAACAGGGGCTCTGTCTCCATCTGCATCCTCATGCAGGCTTAACATGCGGACCAAGTTGGTGAAGGTGACTGAGCAGCCAGGGAGTGCCCGGGTGGTCACTTGGTGAAGGTGCTTCTGACACAGTTGCTACCCCAGACTCACATCAGACATTCAACTTCACACTGCATTTAATCCAGATCATTGTTTTACTTACATGACAAATGATGAAGCATAGAAATACAGAAAATAGCAGTGTGGGCCATTTGGATCTTCAAGCTGCTTTGCCAATCAATATGCTCATGGCTGATCATGCAGCTCAGTACTCTAATTCCTGCCTTCTCCCCATACCTTTTGATCCTTTTAGCTCTAAAAGCTTATTAAACTCCTTTTGAAAACATTCAATATTCTGGTCTTGACTACTTCCTGTGGTAGAGAATTCCACAGGTTCACCACTCTCTTAGTGAAGAAATTCATGTCAGTGCTACATTGCCTACCCAATTTCCTTAAACTGATGGATCACACAACACTCTTGGAAGTTGAATGAATTGGCTAACTTGAGCATTACTGAGATGCTCCAGTTAAATTTGCAAGCACCAATGTAATCATAGAATTCCTACAGTAAGGAAGCAGGCCATTCAGCCCATTAAATCCACACTGACTCTCTGAAGAGCATACCACCTAGACCCTCCCCACCCTATTCCTGTAACCCTGCATTCTCTATGGCTAATTCCCCAGCCTGCATATCCCTGGACACTACCGGACAATTTAGCCAAATGAATCCACTTAACCTGCACATCTTTGGACTATGGAAAGAAACCGGAGCATCTAGAGGAAACTCACCCAGACACAGGGAGAACGTGTAAACTCTGAGGGTGGAATCAAACCCAGGTCCCTGGCTCTGTGAGGCAGCAGTGTTAACCACTGAGACCACGCAAGGCATGACAATGACATGTTACAAATTGCCTTTGAACAGTATCTAACCCATCAAAACCTTCACTTTGTATGCATACCAAATGGGCAGTGAAATATCAGTGATTTAAATGTAGCTGTGCTTTGCATGTGGTTGCACTGTCCTAATGTCCAACAACTGTGGGCCATTGCTTTTACCCATTAAACCAACACTGAGTTCACCAATGGGTGTTGTTTCCAGTAGCCCTTCTAGACAATTTAGAGAACTGAAAGTGATGGGAGGGATCGCAGCTCACGGTGAAAACTTATTGCCTGCCTAACTGCCTGTCTGATACCCTTCAAAGCCTCCATGCTCCTTTTTAACATACAGTACTGTGACAGCCATTTCCACTCACACCCTCATGAGGAGAATAACCACATTAAGCTTCAACTGTAACTGTCCTCCCTCCCCCCTCCCCACCACAAGCCCCAACAATGCACTTCAATGATGTCCACCCTGCTCCTCCCTGTTCCCATTTGGTACTGGTTACTGTCACTGAACCCGTCTGCCTGAACCTACCATTCCCTCTAATGTTGTTTGTCTAGACCCTTTTACACCTTGCATTTCTGCCCATCACCGCTGTTGTCCACACCTTTGCAAATGCTTCTCCCTTCCCTCCCTACACCATGACCCCTCGACTCCTTCAGGCAGTGATCCCCCACTGCCCCTCTTGATCTCTTCCGTATGATCGACAGAGGCCCAGCTCCATATTCACTCCTCCCCCCCCCCTCAACTTAACAAGCGACCCCTGGACATGACAGACTCAACCCCTGACCATAATGGTCATTGATGGATTGGCATCTGCCAGTTGCCAATACCTGTGTATGAGGGACACTTGCAACTGGTGCCCATGAATTGTACCATGAGCTGCAGTTTGATTGAATGCAACATGGAGATTATTTGGAGCAAATGATGAGTTGAATCTGCCAGATACACACTTTGGTTTTCAAGTCAAAATTTCTCATTATCCAGCTTGTTTAGTGAGCTTTATAAGAAAGAAAGCTGAATATTAAAGGGTGAATGGGACCATCAACAAAGTATTTAACAAGCAATATTCCCTCCTAATTGGCACCTCACCACGGTGGGTGAGAAACCCACTGTGCCACTTATGAAAAGCATTAAATATGGTGTGGGATGATCCTGACATTGAGATCAGCCTCTCAGGATTTTTTTGTCTGATTCTGCCACATTGGAGGCCACATCATTCAGACTCTAATGAATTTCGGGCATAATTTTTTACCATAGGTTCATATTATGTTAATTACCGATCTTAGCATCTTCCTTTAGATAGTTCATAATGACTTTGAACAGACATGTGGAGATGTGTACAGAGTGAAAGCTCCCTGTGAGGAAAGACTTCTTCAGTCTTACATTTTGCCACTTCAAAGCATAGGGTGAAGTTAAGGGCAGCAAAATCTAACTTTGATAGACGGTTCTGAAGATGGGTGCATATTCTCAGCTTTATGTCGTGCGCCAACTCTCTTTAGCCTGAGTTGCTTTAATCCAGTCAAATAATAAAGCACTTAGAAAGCATAGTTGATTAGAGCCAGGACTTATATCCTAGTCAGATATAATTGTCCATTTCCCAGGGTCATGAGCACAAATTTTAAAAAGCTGAAGATTTGTATAATCCTAATTCGTTATGGCCTGGTAACTGTACATCAGTCAAAATCAGAAAATTCTATTTACTTATTTAAACTTTTGATTGCTGGTAAGGGCAGAAGGCGGGATGGGAAGAAGATTTGTAGAGCATGGATTTGTTCATCAAAATTAATAAGTCGTCTTCATTAATTAAATCATCTTTCCTACCTCGAACTTGGGCATAAAATTCATAAGCAATGCTGTAGATTGGTGTTTTCGCTTTATGCTAAGTGCTGTCTTATACTAATACGTTCCAAGCATTATTCTGGCTTATTTTCTTTATTCATTTTTCTGAAACAGGTAATAAGGGGCTGCCAGACTGTATGGCTCCAGACTGCAAAGCTTTGCTTCTAGCATCCTAGCTCATGAATGCAAAGCTGTCAGCGGGAGAATTGAGGAGCTGGAATCCATAAACAGCTGATGTGGATCTTTTTTCTTTAAGCTGTGACTTAAATGTGGTTTTTCTTTGAGATGAAAGGGACTGTGTCCCCTCTCTGTTGGCCTTGATCGCTGTGTTTCTAAAGTACAAAATATCCACCACATTATTATTACAAATCTATTCCTGCTGGCTCTTAAAAAGCTTTTTTTTAATGGCTTTCAAAAATCATTTTTTCTTTCAGCTCAATTTACAATGAGCCATTCCAAGATTTCACACTCGGTGCAGGGAAGCATCACAAAATGTAATAAGCAGGTGGGGGGTACACACAAGGTAAAGAGTTGCTGGTCAGAAAGGATGAATGGTTGAGTATAGGTGAAATTTTAATGAAGCTTTAGTACATCTTCCAAGGCATTCCTTGTTTTTCTTCATAAAATGAGCATTATCACCAAACTGTGATGTGAAAAGTGGGATGTTAAGTAGATATAAAATTTGTAGGAAATGCTTGTTGTCATAGACTTTTAATACATTGTCGTGACATACAAAATTGTGGTGAAGATGTGCGGGTTGGGACGGTTGGCCAGGCTAAATTGCCCATAGTATCCAGGGATGTGCAGACTAAGTGGATTAGAATGGGAAATGCAGGGTTGTAGAGATAGGGTAGGGGGTTGGGTCTGGGAGAGATACTCTTTTGAGGGTCAGTGTGTAATTGATGGTCAAATGGCCTGCTTCCACACTAGGGATTCTACGGTTCTGTAATGATTTTATGAATCTGTAATTTTACTTACTTTTATGATTTTTACATTGATAACTTGCTATAACAATTTTCATTCCTTTCAATATTGAACTTTGGCGACAGAAACATGATAAAAACGTGATTGGGCTAACTCATTGTTATTTGTGCACAAAACCTACTGTGACTTAATGCAGAATCCCAGAATTTGCTGTTAGCTTCTTGAAAAAACTATCTATCTCTCTGTCTGACAGATTCCCTGTTCAAGTGCATTGAATAAATGAAGGTGCCAAACTCATTGATTCTCTGAACCCCTTACAATCCTGTACTAATTTTGCCTCATTTATATTACCTCATGTCCCTCACTGGTCCACACGACCCCTCATATCCCACATGGCAGGTTATCTCTCTACCTGTCCCTCTATGGTCCCTCATGCTCCCAACAGATATATCTCCAACCCACACTCCATGGCCCCTCAAGTCTGTCATGCCAAGATATAGCATTTCCATGACTATTGATAGACTCACTCGACACCAATTTTTAGCAAAGAATCCAATAATGACAATTGTGTGTATAGAAAAAATAATTTGAAAAGAAAGATTCATTAACTAAGTTCCAGGTTATCATACCTTTCAAAAGTATCAATTGCAAAAGACTGCAATCACTTGAACCTTCTTAGTCTTGTGTAAATTATCATTGATCAAAGATAAGAGAGGGACTAAGCTGTTAATCAAGCAATGTTTTCACTGGGGCTCTGCTGTTTCAATGGATTTCTAATCTCTCAGCCAAAAATGCATGGTGAGGCTCTCTGATCTATGCAATATTTGAATGGACGTGGTTGACATGGTGGTATGATGACCCATGTGGGAAGATGGAACATAGTCTGAGGGGCATGAGGGTATATGATAGGGTGAGTGGTGGATATAACCATACATTGGAAGCATGAGGAGGACCTTTCAAACATACCATTCAGACCCCAGTATTGCCATTCACCACAAATATTTGAAAAGGTCATCAAACGCCAAGAAAATTGGGGGGAGCTATTCAAGGAGTGTAGGATATAGCTTATGACCAAGCTAGCAAACTATCAGAAAGCCATTACAGAAAATTGAAAATACTGGGAATATAGTCATGAATACAGACTAGAATTGGGTGAATCCAAAAGGATGAATGCTAAAATTCACGGATATGCAGATCATACCTGAATTGGTTGTGAAGTGTGGAAGATTGAATAGTAATGACAGACTATGTGTTACAAATATTACACACTACCTATTGTTAGCCACTAACAGTCTCCATTAACAGTTATACACCCTTATACCTGGATTGTTATCTATTCATTTGTCTGTCCAACTATACTTCTCCTTCTTTGGGTTCTATCCCCACCTCTCATCCAGTCCTTACCCCTTCTGCCCACCCTATCCTCTGCATATAAACTGACATTTTCCTAGATACCGTCAATTCTGAGGAAGGGTCACTGGACCCAAAACATTAACTCTGATTTTTCTTAACAGATGCTGCCAGACATGTTGAGCTTTTCCAGCAATTTCTGTTTTTGTTCTTGATTTATAGTATCTGCAGTTCTTTTGGGTTTTATTCCATGGCATTTGGCATCAAACACATACTGGACTCACCATATCCTCATGGCACATCTCTGACTCAAATAGAATACAGTTCTTTACTTCAATGCTGCACTTTGGAACACAGTGGCACTTTGCATTTCAATTATGATACCAAGTCACATTGCATACAGGGACAAATACACATCTCATGGAATAGAAAGTGTGCAATCAGAACTCCTTGTTTGCTCTCTTAGCACTCACTCACTTTGCATCTACTTGGATGCTCACAGCATCTTGTCCTGGCTTGCCTTTTTATGCTTTGTCACCTAATTCACAATTTATGGGCTCACAGTCCTATTTGTCTTGCCTTTAGGACAGACACAAAGCCAGGCAGCTTATTGTTATTGTTAGTGGTGATCAGTCAAGGGGGTGGCCATTTTGCTTTATGGCACCATTCTGCCTCAATGTCACCACTACAACATATGCCATAGTGTATCCAGCAAAAACACTCCATGTGCGTCAACCAAATGCAATGCCTTAAAGTCTAAATGGAGTCGTCATCAATCAGGCCAAAGGGGACAGCCTTCAGTCATGTGGTAGTAGCACAGTAAGTCAGGGCATCATCGAATATCACTTCAGGAACTTGGGTATTGTCAGTTAGTCACTTGGCGTGCCCAGTGTCAAGATCTGTACTTTTATTAGCCAAAGAGTGGGCCAAGGCCAGTCCTACAGTCCAGTTCAACCACTCATAGTGCATCTGCCAGGTTGCTGCACAGAGATCGATCTGGGTTTGGTCACTCATTAGTCAGAGCTGTCTCTTCAAGTCAGACAGTGGGTGGGTCACAGTCAGTCCTGAGGATCTATTCAGTGAATATCAAAGGGATGTATCAGGGGTCACTGCTCTGATGATGTGCTGGGGAGATAGAGTTGAAGGGATTGGAGGCAGCATGATGGAATGTAGAGGGGGGTGATAATAATTGCGAAGTGGGCATCACAACATTTAAAGGTAAGCGATAATAGAACATGGGAAGGCTTGAGCAACAGATGGCTGAATTAGGGTAATGATTAACAAGGTCCATGTCGAGGTATCCCACTGGCCTCCTTAACTGGGGGCCTCCACATTCTAATATTTGGAGGATGCTCTTCAAATGTTACTTGTGTGTGCTGTGACTGCTGAATGATCACATAATTGAGAAGCTGCTTTGTTTCTGAAATTACTCACATAGGTTTATGGCTCATGGATGTTCTCCACAATGGACTCAGACACAGAGGTTAATGTCATCCTTTTGGCCACTGCACCAAGGGTTGTAACACAAATAGACCTGGAGCATTTGGAATCCCAGGGCAAGCACAACCTCCAGTAGATGTGAGGCTGACTCTTACTGTGGAGCATCCAGGTAGACATACCCTCTTGGAGCGGCAAACACGCAGAAGAATCATAGTCACTTGTGTTCCATGGAATGCTGTACAGATGAAAGAGGGGCAGTGACACTATAGTCTCAGCAGAGGTGAAGGTCAGATCACCATGTGATGGTGTGCAGCATATCTGCAATGCTGCACTTTGTTCCGTTGGGTTCAAAGAGCGACATTGGATGGCCCCTCAACATCAGATTTCCATGAAGGTCATACCTGGGACTTTGTACCAGTACTGTGCAGGCAAAGTAAGCTGCCTGATCCTCGAAATCTCTGCTTCAGACAACTGGATGATGCACTAAAGGCTATGGGATAGGTGATGGCAATCCAGAAGAACATTGTGCTGTGTAAGAATATGAGGACGTTATTCAGAAGCTACAGCATTTTCAGCATCCTTCAGTGCAAAGGCGTCGGCCAAAGCTACGCAGACAGGACTTCATTGTGAGGGTTATTCAATGTAATTGAGTTGCATGACGTCATATTTCACAGACTGTAAATGTTGTGATATTACAGAGACCAACATCACCTGTACAGTTCCAATTGCAAATGCACCTTAACAGTTTGATCTTTCTATCCGGTTCATGATGTTTAATAAAAATTAAGGTTACAAGCAGATGGAAGCCTTCACAACATCTGATGTCCCTCATTTAATCCTTATGGGTGCTAGGGAAAAGTATTGCTCTTTTGAGAAGATTTGTAGCTCAGGTTGAGGTTCTGGATGTAGGTTTGCTCTCTGAGCTGGGAGGTTCATTTCCAGACTTTTTGTCACTCTACTGGGTAACATTTTCAGTGGGCATCTCTCCATTAAAATGACATTCGCTCACATAACTGTTGATGAAAAGAGAACATACATTAAAAATGATGATAACATATTTACAATGAAATGTTATCCATGTTAACTATGTGCCCTCACATTGTCTTTCTTTCTGTCTAACTGGTGTAGTGCCAGTGTCTGCAGCTGGTGTAAAGGTAGCCAGCCTTGTGGTAGAGTCTATTGACCTTAGAGATTTGGTGGGGTGACCTTGGGGCAGTTGTTGCCTGATGGCCCAAACATCCTGAGTGTGTCCTGCCCAGATGCAAGTTCACTCTTCTTAACTTCTTCTCCCATAGCATTGAGGAGAGCAGACATGGTGAAGGTGGAGGACCTGTCACCTTTGAATGTCCTAACAGGAGACTTCTGTGATGGCTGTATGTGGTTCCTCCTTTGACTGTCACCCTACTTGCACCATCCAATCTCTTTGTGAGCAAGGTGCACCTGGATTGAGGACAAGGTACATCATCCCCCTGTTGTCTGGCAGTTAGCGTTGAGTGCCAATGGCTGCAGCAATGGAGTGGAGATCTGGGCAAATCTACAGCAAATTCCAAATGCTCACATGCCACAGGCAGCATGGTACAGATAGTATTGTGCATCCCTCTAATTTTTGAGTCAATTTGCTCAGTGCTTCAGAAAAATCTGCCTGCTGCTCCAATGTGGCTGCTGATGTATTTGAATGAGGCTATGAATGCTCAATGTCATGGCGTCACCTCCTGGTTAGGGCTGAGCAGGTATATGCTTTTAATAGGTTATCTTCTTCCTCTATCTCATGACATCTTAGTGTAGTCTCTGGTGCCACAGAAGGAATGGAGGGAGTCTGCCCATCAATGGAGCCCATTTGCCCTGGAAATTTGGTGAAGTGATCTTGGGAGGGTGATATGTGCTTTTGGACAGGCCCGGCATGCCAAGGGTCTTCTTGTCCAAAGCAAGTTGTTTTGAGAACAGAGCATTGTACAATGGAAATCTGGGGTGAGAATCACTATAGGGGCAGCAGAGATAATTAATGTGCTGAGGTTGGTAAAGTAAGATGAGAAAACCCGCTTGGTCTTGCCTGAAAACAAATCACAGCGCCAGGCACCTGGGTTCAATTCCCGCCTCAGGCGACTGACTGTGTGGAGTTTGCACGTTCTCCCCGTGTCTGCGTGGGTTTCCTCCGGGTGCTCCGGTTTCCTCCCACAGTCCAAAGATGTGCGGGTCAGGTGAATTGGCCGTGCTAAATTGCCCGTAGTGTTAGGTAAGGGGTATATGTAGGGGTATGGGTGGGTTGCGCTTCGGCGGGTCGGTGTGGACTTGTTGGGCCGAAGGGCCTGTTTCCACACTGTAAGTAATCTAATCTAAAAAACCCTTCAAAAAACTCAATGTAACTCAGATTTAGCCCTATATTCTTAAAGCATCATAACTTCCAGAAGCTTAAGGTTATCCACATGATCTATTTTTACTCCCGCTATAAAGACTACAGAATTGTTACTGATTTGATCCTCTTCCCTGATCATAGTCTCCTGCTGAATCAGATGCCTTGAAACTTCAGCATTCTGATCTCTACTGAGTTGTGGTTTAGACCCCATATCTTCCCAATACTAATGCCACTGACTTCATCTTCACAGCATATCCTCAGCTCATCCACTCCTGGTATCCTTCTACATATTTTGAGCATCTCAGGACTAAATATTCTAACATTTAAATTTTGAATTTCCTGTTTCTATCCTCTATGTATTACAACTTGATCAAACCTCCACTAGTTATATTCTCACAGCATCAAGTTTAGTTTACCACAATCTCATCTTTGATGTTCTACATTTGAACCCCATCTCCCAGCGCCTCATATGTAACATTCTTCTCATCTCTCAAACCCTCACCCAATCCTCTTTCCTTTTACCTCCTGCACCCTATATTTACTGGGTGGCACGGTGGCAACAGTGGTTAGCACTGCTGCTTCACAGTGTTTGAGAGCTGAGTTCAATTCCCACCTCAGGCGACTGACTGTGTGGAGTTTACACATTCTCCCTGTGTCTGCATGGGTTTCCTCCCACCAGTCCAAAGATGTGCATGTCAGGTGAATTGGCCGTGCTAAATTGCCCGTAATGTCAGTTGTAGGGGATTGGGTTGCGGGTCGGTGTGGACTTGTTGGGCCGAAGGGCCTGATTCCACACTGTAAGTAATCTAATCTTTACTCTTAGATGATCTGAGGAATGACTGCATTTTAAAACCATATTCTTCATTTGTCTCTTGTTTCTTGTTAAATCCTCCTAGACATTATGAATAATTGAGGTTTCAATGTGCTATAGCTCTTGAACATTAACCTCAGCTGACTGACCCAAAGCAAAACATTCCATCCAAACACAAGACCCTGAATTAGTCTTGTGGAAATTGAGTAAAACATCATTCAGGTGAGAAATGCAAACCCTAAAAAACAGAATTAAATGTTTCATGTGGCTCCAATTCCAGTTGAAGGGTCAGTGGAAGCAACATTTTGTTTTCGTGCTTCTGTATTTTATAGTTCAATATTTTGATTCCACTATCATCAGAGGTGCAGTGTTCACTTTCTGGTATATTCAGGGTATAATTGATTGTGATGTTACAATCCCTGTGGGGAAACTATAGACCATAATAACGAGGTTTACTGAATAACTTCCAAATAAAGAACTTACCGGGAAGATTTTGCTGTTTTGTAACTTTTACTTTCACGTGAATCAGAGCTAGCATAAACTAAACATGAATTAGTTGGCAAATAATACATAAAATAAAAACATAAATTTGACCTTAAGTAGTCATTAGAACAAAAGTATGTCTTACAAAACCACAAGCATTCCCTTCAGCTTGTATGCATTACATAGCTACCCGATTCCACAATATGTTTTCTTTACTCGCAGAGGGCAGGCTGCGAGTCCTATCTCATAACAACTTTTACTCCCAAGCTTCACGGGTGTGTTTATCATGAGTGCATCTCTATGAACTCTCTCTCTCTCTTGTGTCACAACAACCCTGATGGTGCAGTTTTCCCAGAAATCTACTTCACCAACCCACCACTGACATTTCAGTTCACAGTTTGGTTCTTCTGGTAAAACGCCCAGCTAATTAGCTTCTCTGAGCTGTTCAACCTGCGTTCTAGATATTAGAGCTCTGTAGCCAGCTCACACAGCACCACCAAGAGCTCTTGTTTCTGTTTCTGTTAGACAGAAAAACTGAGAGAGATTTTTTTTTCTTCTGTTCACAAGGATGTCATGTGTTCCTCTTTTTGCCTCTATCCACTTTCTCTTTGTGTCTGTATCTATGTGCTGATTACCTCCAGCCTCCAGCTCACCTTTGCCATACAACTCCTCTTTATATCTGTCTAAATGACTTCTGTCTTAATTTCCTTCAAATTGGAATTCTTTAAAGAGTCACATTGGATTCACACAGGCCCGTACTTTTATTATCAAAGAAAATTACAAATACAGTTTTTCCTTTTGGAATTGATGCAGACTCTTAAAGATCTTTTTGAAATATTCTTAAAATCAATACAAATTCCACAGACAATTAAAAGAACTTATTCATTTTCCTTCCTGTACTGCACTACTGAGTAAACGTTATCACAGTGGGAGTACAGCATGCCCAATAATCAATGATTGTCAGTGTAAAAGTCATTGAAGTTATTGACTGCAAACAAACCTCAGCCTACGTTTTGTTTTCTCTCGCACTTATTTTCTCGTTATTTCATTGGTACAGCATGGTTTGGGATGTAGAGGGTTAGAACTGAAAAGACTGTGGTGAGCGATGGTTATTGTCAGTTATACAATACAATGAACAACACATTAACGTACAGTGAAAAGCTTCAACTGTCACCTCAATCCAGCATCATTCGAATACTTCAAGAATAAAATGTAGAAGACAATAAAACTGAAAGGAAGTCCATCTTCGCTCTGTTGTTTCCACCATGAGTCCCAAGGTCTGAACTGGCTGATTAATGACGCCCATTCCACCACCAGTGCCAGACCCATCAATATCAGAGACACCACTCTTCAGGCACCATCTCTTCATTGCTGGGCCCACCCTGCAGATGGGCCGTCAATGCTAGGTCCTGTCCTGGACCCACACTCACCCCAGAACCAGGAGATCCCAGCTTCACCGCCTCGCCGAAAACCAGGAAACCTTGGCTCATGGCTTACCACAACCAGGAGCTGCTGCAACCACCATGCCAATACCCAGGATTCCCCACTCTGAGCCTACCGCAACCAAGAGTCCCTTGCTCCACATCCAGTGCTGTCTTGCTGATGCCGGCAGTCCCTGCTCTTGGAATACCACACCATTGCCTGAAGTCCCCATCCTAGACAAAACACACTGGTCTCCACAGTCTCTGCTCTGGGCATACCACATCGGTGCCTGGTGTCCCCACTCTGGGCAAACCACACCGGTGCCTGGTGTCCCCACTCTGGGCAAACCACACCGGTGCCTGGGCCCATCACAACCAGGAGTCCCTGGCTCTGCTGCTAGGACAGGATGCCATCACGCCCAGGGTCCTGCTCCAGTTGCTTTTCGTTGCAATGTCACCCCCTCTGCTGCCATTAATGGGAAAAAGATCAAGTAAAAGAAAAAGGAAGAAGACAAAAATTTCAGGAAAGAAAGGAGGAAATGGCCTTGGAGCCTGAGTGCTGCCTACCTTGCCAGATGAGGTAAGCAAGTCAATTTAAATATTGACTGATAGACAGGCCAAGTGCTTTTGCACTTAGGTCCTCTGATGAAAATACTGTTGATTGTTCACACTCATCTTAAGTCTGGAAGTGGAGTTTGAACCTCCAGACCTGCTGACTTAGAGGTGAGAATGCTATTATTAATCCAGGTGACCCCGCAGTGACAATGGAGATCTGTTGACCAAACATAACAATACATCTGAATTAACTGACTATTAGCTTTGTTTCCTCTTACACTTGCTATTAAGAGAAAGGGTCAATGAGCTTGCATAAACAAACCTGTTGAAAAGTTATCAATGACCAAGCATGTAGACAAGGATAGGGCAGTTGATGTGGTATACATGGACTTCAGTAAAGCCTTTGATAAGGGTCCACATGGTAGGCTGTTGGAGAAAATGCATAGGCATGGAATTGAGGGTGATTTAGTAGTTTGAATTAGAAACTGGCTTTCTGAAAGAAGGCAGCGTGTGGTGATTTATGGAAAATATTCAGCCTGGAGTTGATTACTGGTAGTGTGCCACAAGGATCTGTTTTGGGACTATTGCTGTTTGCCATTTTTATAAATGACTTAGACGCAGGCATAGGTGGATGGATGAGCAAATTTGCAGATGACACTAAAGTCGGTGCAGTAGTGGGCAGTTTGGATAAACTGCAGAATTGGGCTGAGATGTGGCAAATGGAGTTCAATGTAGCTAGATATGAGGTGATGCACTTTGGGAAGAATAACAGGAAGGCAGAGTGCTGAGTCAATGGAAAGATTCTTGGTAGTGTGGATGTGCAGAGGGATCTTGGAGTCCGTGTGCATAGATCCCTGAAAGTTGCCACCCAGGTTGATAATTCTGTTAAGAAGGCATACAGTGTATTAGGTTTCATTGATAGAGGGATTGAGTTCCAGAGCCGCAATATCATGTTGCAACTATATAAAATGCCAGTGTGGCCACACTTGGAATATTGTGCACAGTTCTGGTCGCCATATTTCAGGAAGGATGTGGAAGCGTTGGAAAAAGTGCAGAGGAGATTTACCACAATTTTGCCTGGTCTGGAGGGAATGTCTTATGAGGAAAGGCTGAGAGATTTGGGTCTGTTCTCATTGGAAGGAAGAAGGCTAAGGGGGGATTTGATAGAGACATACAAGATGAGCAGAGGATTAGATAGTGTAGACATTGCAAGTCTTTTTCCGAGGTTGATGATGTCAGCTTGTAAGAGGGGGCATAATTACAAATTGAGGGGTGAAAGATTTAAGACAGACATCAGAGGTAGGTTCTTTACTCAAAGAGTGGCAGGGGCATGGAATGCCTTACCTGCTGATGTAGTGAACTCAGCCACATTAGGGAGATTTTAAACAATCCTTAGATAAGCACATGGATGATGATGAGATAGTGTAGGCGGACAAGCTGAGAATAGTTCACAGGTCGGCGCAACATTGAGGGCTGAAGGGCCTGTTCTGCGCTGTATTGTTCTGTGTTCTATAACACCGGAGGTAGAATACAAAAGGATGTACATGAGGCTGTAAAGTCAGGGGTGAGTTAGGTTGTTGAGAATAGGTTTATTATTGTGGAAGTCACTGCAGAAATAAAGCAATGACATGGATTCAATACCCCAGATGTAACTAAGGTCATTCCAAAGCTTCTAGGGTCTCAAATTTCAATGGATCCTTTGCTGATTTATTTGTATTTTTAAGTAGTTGCTTAAGTCGTTACACTCAAAAAAACTTCCTTTAGATAAAAACATCTCCAATGAACTCCATTAAGGTTGGACAAATTGATACTCCGGATGCCTCCAGAAGTAGATGACAGCAATTTGAAGCCCAAAGGAAATTTCCTGCTCTTCCAAGCATACAATGATCAGCATGCTGCATTTGCCAAATTAGAAAAGTACCAAGTTAGCCCGATGACTTTACTTTTTTTATTTTGTTGAGCTGAAGATGCCATCCCTAGAAGGGCCTAGAGGTGGCTCACCGCTCCTTGGAGGTAGCAAGATCAAATGGCTCAGTTGTCAGGCAGACTTGTAGCAAGAATCCAACTGCAGAGGACATTAGGAAGAGGAAAAGCAGAAGCTGGCAGCAGCCCACAATTTTTAATGTGGAGCCGGGATGATCACTGCTCCCCATTGCATAATGCTGTATCACATTCTCATGCAGCCATTTTATGCGATTTCAAGACCAGCATTTCAGGTTGAGAAAACTGTCTAAATCCTGTTACCTCACAGTTAAATTGAATTATTCTTCATAACGTTTACTCTGCTCACGTTTTCTTTTAATAGACCAAGTAATGTAAATGTCCAGTTAGTCAATGAGGACCTGTGAGTGATTTGTTGAGAAAAATGTATATTTTTGGAATATAACTTGGGGATTAACGTTATTCAATAATAATTAAACTATCCAGTGAGAAGCTGGTACAAGGTGTTATTACTCAATGGGGTGGCAACACTGGAAACTATTCCCACAACCTTCAGAAAAGTTAAAGGTTTTATAAAGAACACAAATTTCCCTATAGTTTATCTAAGGTTCATACTGAGATTGATAGAAAGCACAGATCAGGTTCTTGTTCTGAACAGGAATGTCTATTTTTTACACGTAATTAGACTTCACCTCCAGGTTGTGCGAACCATTGTCACATAATGCTAACTAAAACTTTAATCCCCTTATAAGCCATCCCCTTATATACACACCGTCAAAGAGACAGGGTAAAAATGTGTTATGAAGAGATGGGAAAGATTGGAAAGGTGGTACAGTAGCCTTTATTCTCAGGTTCTGTTGTTAAATTAATCCTTACTACTGAACAAAAAAAAACTATTGATGCTGGAAATCAGAAATGAAAGCAGAAATTGCAGAAAAAGTCAGCAGGTCTGGTAGCATCTGTGGAGAGAAAGGAGAATTAACATTTCGGGTCCAGTGAACCTTCTACAGTTCTGGAGAAGATTTTCACACAAACATGTTTTCTGTTTCCATTTGTTGAATCACTTGATTTTCTGGAAGTTTATGCAATCATAATGATACTTGTACATTCTAGGGTCTGTTTCATGATGCAAGAGTTCCAGGAAATAGTAGGGTAAACTTTTGGGATGTTTTTGGATATCTCCAGTAATTCCTTTGTTTTTTTGTGCAAATTGAATAGATATTTGAAATCGAGGTATATGATTATCTTTGACATGTCCCAGTGATTATATTATTAGATTCTGAATATTTGAATAATTTTTTATTGCCAAAGGTTCTGTGAGTACTACCATCCTAAAGAATAAAGCTTCAAGCCAGAGTACATTATTCTTGAAACAATTCATGCTGATGTGGTTGTTGTACTGAGAAAATGCTACACTGTCTGTGAAGCATTTTGGAGGTGCATGATTAAACCGGGGCACCAATGTGTTTCTTGTGAATGGGAATAAAACATCTCATGATGCCTTTGAAGCAAGATGGGGGAGGTCCTACCAGGGTGATGGCCAATATTTATTCCTCTGCTGGCAAAATTAAAGCTGATTCTCCATCATTGATCTCATCTATTTATCGAATCCAACTGTGAGCAAGTTGGTTGTTACATGTATTACTTACAGTAGTAATTACATTACAAAATATCTTGAATGGTCACAAAGAACCTACAAGGGTCCTTGTGTTGTGAGCGATGCTGCATAAACCCAAATTCTTTATTTTGTTGTCCAGTGCCACTTATTATTTTATGTAATGATAATATGATTTCTGCCATGCTATTATAACATTTCTGTACCATTTTTTCAATCACGAAGGACCAGTATGAATAAATGGCTCACTCTCCCCTACTCACTCACACCTTGAAGCAATTTGATAAGCTTGGGAGTCATAAAATCAGATGCTAAAGCGATAACATCTGATGGCAGTACTTCTGGTGATATTCCAGGGTCAAGAGAATTCCTGGCAACTCCTAGGCGTGGGCTATTTTTATTCATTTGTGGGATGTGGGCATCACTAGCTGGGACAACATTTATTGCCTTCTCCTTCTCGATGTAAGGTGCTATCTGAGGATGTTTGTGGAACGTTTGCAGTACATCCTTTAGGTGGTACACACTGACTGTCCTCCAACAAACACAACCTTCTTCCAATGTGCCAGGTAGAACATGCACCAACCAACAGAGAGTTTGCCTCCAGATACCCATTGATTCCAGTTTTGCTCGGACTCATTGCTGCCACACATAGTTGAATGCAGCTTTGTTATCAAGGGCTTTCAGTCTCATCTTAACTCTGGAATTCAGCTCTTTTGAACCAAGGCTGTAATGAGGTCAGGAGCAGAGTGGCCCTGGTGGAACCCAAACTGGGCGTCACTGAGCAGGTTATTCCTGAGCATTTGCTGGTTGACAGCTCTGTTGATGACACCTTCCATCACTTTACTGATGATCGAGATTATACTGACAGGGCAATAATTGGCTGCGTTGGATTTATCCTGCTTTTTGCGTCTACACCATACCTGGCGAATTTTCCACATTGTTAGATATATGTCATTGTTGTAATTCTGGAAGAACTGGATTAGGAGAGCAGCAAGTTTGGAACCACAGGCCTTTAGTACTAGTGTTCAGGGCCCACAGGTTTTGCAGTATCCATTGCTTCCAACCTTTTCATGATTTCACATGGAATGATGTGAATTTGCTCTAGGCTAGTAACTGTGATACTGGGGACCACTGGAAGAAGCTGAGATAGGTCATTGACTCAGCATTCTTGGCTGACGATTGCTGCGAATGCCTCAACCTTATCTTTTGCACGGATGTGCTGGGCTCTTCCGTCATTGAGGATGGAGATATTTGTAGAACCTCCTTCAGCAAAGAGTTGTCTAATTGACTGATTAATTAATTAATTAATTAATTAGAAGCTTCCTTCTAGATGGGGCATAAGGCTCCCCTTGAGCTAAGAACCTCCTAACAGCTGTGTTTGGTTATTGCCTCCATGTGAAATTACAGCCCTTTCACTGATTTATTTACTAATTAATTTTTATCACAGACATTGACAATGGCATAAGTAATGGGAATGCATTCTTGGAATCTGCTGAATTTTCAAGAGTATGGTAAATACATATCTCTACAAATCCGACTCAGAGAAAGTGTCCCTGATACCACAGGTCAGGTCCCTGTATTGAACAGGAATCTCTGTGTTATTTTATTGGGCCTGGTGTGAACTGGAGTTTGACTCTCCATCACCAGCAAGAGAAAGCCATCTTTACCATGACCACTTCATAGATGCTCTATGACACTGTAGCCTCGCTACTCATTCTGCATGTCCTTTCATAACTTTCATATCAACATATGCTGCTCTACATGCCCCTGTGTTAACTCAGTAAAAACTCACACTAACCCATGTCTTTCCCACTAATCACCCCAGAATTGCATTTCTGGTGACATTTTGCCAAAACCGGAGGCCCGGTCCGTCTGCATGAAAATTCAGGACATAGTTTATAGATCCAGATTAAGTGCCTACTTTTAAACATTTAAAGTTATCTGTACAGCATAGTTTAATTAAATGTTCAATTTATCTCGTGTTATTTGTGATGGATTAATTTTTTGGCAGCTGGATATTTTTTAAACTTAGCTTTTACTTAAATATACTGCAGCGCATGAAGTGTCAAACTCAGCTTGAAATAACAGTTCAGGAACAATGCATTTTGTCTGTTACTATTTATATCACAGCGGCAGCAGTGTGTATCATCTACAACATACACTGAAGTGACCCACTAAGTCTCCTTCAACAGTACCTTCCAAACTCATGACCTCTAATGTCTTGAATGACAAGGGCAACAGATGTCTGGGAGCACCACCACCTGCAAGTTACTTTCCAAATCACACACTGTCCTGTCTTGCAACCAAATTGCTGTTCCTGGGTGAAAGTCCTGGAATTTTCTTCCTAACAGTATCGTGGATATACCTAAACCAAATGGACTGCAGTGGTTCAAGAAGGTAGTTCACCAATACCTTCCCCAGGGTAATTAGGGAATGGCAATAAATGCTGACCAAGCCAGTAAAAATCGCCCATAAATAAAACAAAATCCACGTGAACTATAAATGAACAAAATTTAATGGATTATTACTTCAATGGCAATTATATATTTAGGGCTGCAAACCAAGCCAGTAACATTTAGCCTGGGGGGCAAAAATCCCACTTTATACCAACTTGCACACCTTGATTCTTGGTTTTGAGTAGGCACATGTCAATAATAGAAAAAATCAAAGAGGAATCTTTTAGCTCCCACAGTTGCAGTCTCATTTATTAGAGGGGAGAAAACCATGCTTGATATCAAATAGATACCAACTCTTGACACCAAATTGCACATGTTGTGGTACTTGGGCCTCTACCTCCCTGAAGGTGCAACTATATTCATTAAAAGACATTCTAATCACGCATCTTACAAATTTTGCTATAAATTCAATATGGAAGGAAGGAAACATATAACTATCCATTAAGGTTTTCAAAACAAATATTGCTTTTGCAGGAAATTCACAGTTATTGTTAATGTGAAAATAGCAACAAACACCTGCTTTTAGGTAGCATCTTTAATATCATAAGACATCCCTAGGTGTTTCACAGAATTAAATAAAGTTTCACACCAATTCATATAACGAGATATTAGGTGGCAAAAGAAAATAGTGGTCAGCTATGTGTTGCACAATTCAGGGTTGCAGAAAAAAGCCAGGCTTGGGAGGAGCAGAAGGAACTAAGAAGAGCCAAGAGATCATTGTGCTGGTACGGGTTGACACTATGAGCTCCTGGACAATGAGATAGCAATCCTTGGTGGAGTTTTCCAGCAGCTGGGTGTTTTCACCAATAAATAAACCAGTCCTTGGGCTGTCGTCTCCCCAAGGAATGTCATGTCAAGAGTTACAAACTGAAGCATTTAAAATGGAAATACAACTTGAATGGAACAGGAACAGAATACATACCAGTTGCCAAAATCAACAATGTATACAAAAATGGACATCCTAACCATTGGACATGAATTGTAAATTTAGACTTCTTACTATAAAACTACATTTGTGTCCAACAATGAAATTTGCTCACAATTATAGCACCTCCTTTCTTCCTTACTCTTTCAGCTGGTTGACTATTTTCAAATCAATGTTTAGATTAGAGTGGTGCTGGAAAAGCACAGCAGTTCAGGCAGCATCCGAGGAACAGTAAAATCGACATTTCGGGCAAAAGTCCTTCATCAGGAACGTCGGGCTTTTGCCCGAAATGTCGATTTTACTGCTCCTCGGATGCTGCCTGAACTGCTGTGCTTTTCCAGCACCACTCTAATCTAAACTCTGGTTTCTACCATCTGCAGTCATTGTTTTTACCTATTTTCAAATCAATCACCATTCTTTTTTTATTTGGTAGGATTGTACACCTTTCCTATTGCCAACTCTCCTCAGTTATGAGCAGTCACTGTAAAATGACTGTCTTCAGTGGTCACTAGCTTGTCTTCAGTGGGCCCTTGTCTTCAGTGGTCAGTAGCTTGAGTTTAAATTGGATTCACAGCTTCTGAAGTCATTCTGTGTGCAAGAATAACACTGACAGGATTCCATGTATGGATGAACTTACGGTATTGTACAATGGAATTATAATGAAGTCAGAAAAATCAAACAGGCTTATGTAACTTCCTTTTCTAATTTTGCGCCAGAATTTTCTGTGGTCTTACGTTAAACATATTAAAATATTTTTAATGTAGGGATTTTGAAACAGTATTAAATTGTATGTTAAAATATTGTGAATCAGTACATCTATTATATGTAACTGATACCCTCTTTATCATAACTTCTGTGCAAAAATTCAGGCTGTGTCTAGTCTTGTAAATATTGCCAATCAAATCCTTTATGAAGAAAACTTGAGTATTTCTAGTGCCTCATAGTGGCATGACTTCAGAGGTTGTCATTGCTAATTAATGCTTTAGATTACACCTAAATCGACAGTAAAAGAGGATGAGAGGTTAAGAAATACTTGTGGAAAAATAAACTTTAAAAATCTTTAGCTAGTTATTTTTACATTCAAACTTTTCCAACATCAAATTATGGTTTCAGTGGCTTTTCTTTTATAAACTGTAATTAAATAATGTAATTAAGATTACAGAGCTATGGAAAATAATAACAGATATAGCATAGACTTGTGTGGAAAATTGCCCTTCATGTTAACATACCCATGTTTTAGAAAGGCAGACTCTTTGTTTATGCTGTTGCCAGAACTTTCTTCATTTGTACGCTGGCTACTGCACCAGCTTATGGCTTCATTGATGTGGCTTCTTGCCGTGCACTTTGGTAATGAATCACTTGTTTGAAAGAAGTCTCAAAGCAAGAAAATATGAATAGAAATCTGCCGTTGATTCTTAATCTGGATGTGCGTAAAAAGAGTTTTGCCTATGATTATGGAAGATCATTCGTCACAAAGATCCAACACAAATAATTAAGGATCTTTATTACTTTCTTGATTAAAATCCAGATCAACCTGTAAATTGACAAAAAAACCTGGAGGTTAATAAAACAACTGGTTTTAGTTTGGGATCAGTACATGACATGTCAGTCATTTCACCTGTCTGATACATGTCTTTGTTTGTGCTCCCAATAATCCTGTGTTTGTTATGCAATTGAATTGTTAACAAAGGTATCATAAGTTCAAAAGCAGTTGTATCATAGCTCTAGTATTTCCATTTGAACATGAGCTACACTGGTGACTTCAGAGCAAGAGCTGGCAACCTCTTTTCTGTCCCTTGGCAACATCACAGCATAAACATTTCACATTTTAGAGGTAACTAAGATTAAAAATATTCTTTTCATTGAACAAAGATATTTTGCAATTGAAATACTTAAATTGTTGACAGGCAGCCGGTGTTAATTTACAAGAAGGCTGCTTTCCAAAAAACCATCAATTAAATGTGAGTAAATTTTATGTATTTCTATTTTCAGGAGTGCAATTGTCACAAGATGACATGGGGAAGACTGGCCTACTTGTTGCTCAAGGGAGTTCTCTTTCAATTGGTTTGCCTGGTCATTCACTAAAAATATCATGACAATTTGCAGTAATTTGGAGTCGTTCCCATGCACATGCTAAATATTCCTTCAAATAAGCAGCTATTTTATCGATGCTGCTGCAGATAGGGCCTGGACTGCAAGGAGCCAGTATGTTGATGAGAAAAACTGTAACCCCTGTCAGTTAGAAAGGGATAATGAAGGGTTAGTGACCTTCACTTTATAGACTGGGAAGATGATTCTGTTTGTGCACAACCACTTTGAACCGATGCCCTTGATGTACTGTGGTGACATAAATTCAGTTGCTCACTTAAAATGGAGCCTTCACACAGTATTAGATAGTCAGCTGGGAAGAATTAGTGAATTTTCCTTTTTCGACTTAGCTATTTTTGTAATTTTGAAACATGTGCTTTATTGCCAATTAAATCTAAGGCAAACAGTTTACTATAATGTTTCAGGTAGAAAACTGAACACCGAAATGTTTTTAACCTAATATTGCTTCTTCTGCTCCATCTGACTAAACTCACAGCCATTTTAGGTTGATTTTGAATATGTAATAAGAGTTTATATTCGAGCTTTTTAAATTGTCTTTCTGAGTTTAAGGGTGTATTTATGTTGCAAGTATTGTGACAAAGTGGCTAAAATTACAGCTTATGGAATCAAATCTCAATTGAATTGAGTTGGAGAAGCTGAAGTGTATTGGGTGTGTAAACACTGTGGCTTATTCTCTCCTGCCAACCTTCAATCCCTCTTTGAAATGACTGGAAACTTTTGTTTCCTGGAACTTCAGTGAAGAAAAGTGGGTGGAAATCCATTAGACAAGGTTCCTCCTACTTTTTGATGCCATGGAATTTCTGGAACTTTTCCAAGTATTTGGAATGGGACCTGTGCTACAAGAGTCACAGACCTGACAATGTAATACCAATGATAGGAGGAGAGATTTTCAGTTTGGCCTCAGATTCCTTCTTTAAGGACAGGCTACTTATGTCCCAAGAAACAAAAGGAAGGCTTTGTTTCTTGACCCAAAGGTTGGAATATCTGAGAACCACAATGTAATGAGGATCTCAAAGGTAAAATTAAAAATCTTTTATGAAGTATGAGCATTGCTACCTTAGTGAAAATTTCTTGTTCACCCCTCATTGCCCTTGGAAAAGCCACTGAAATGCTACAGTCCATCTGGTGCAAGTACATATACAATGCTGTTAGAAACTAAGCTCCAAGGTTTTGATCAACTGAAAGAATGGCAAAACAGTTTCAAAATAGAATGGTACATGACTTGGAAGGGAACTTGCAGATTGTGGTGTTCCCATGCTTCTGTTGGCTTTTCCTTCTAGATGGCAGATGCCATGGGTTTGAAAGGTGCTATCGAAGAAAGCATAATAAGTTGCTACAATGCATCTATTCCCTTAGTATGCTGTTGCCTCCTTGTGTCATTGCTGGAGAAAGTCAACGTTTAAGTTGGTAGAGTGGCTGCCAATCTACTGGACTTTGTTGTCCTGAATGGAATCAAACCTTGTGAGCACGGCTGGAACCCCATTCATTCAGGAAAGTGGAGAGAATCCTATTACATCCCTGATTTATGTCATGTAGATGGTTTACAATTGTAGTCAATATACAACTTTAATTTTAATTTAATACCTGAGAGATAGTCATGAACAAAAAACGGTTTTAAAAAGTGGAGCGATTATCTACAACATGCCATGGACCTAGCACATGTGCAGATGGGGCCATGATAACAGTGGGCCATGAAGGGTCACAGAAATGTCTGTGCTTATGCCACTGATGTCATTGTGTTCAATGCTTGGTGAGGACATAAACACATGTAGAGACGACCCACACTGAGGCTGCACATGCGTAAAGAGCCTGGGAGGCTAGGGGTTAGGGGAAGGTGGAGTAGGTCTCTGCTGCCCAAGGACGTGCCAGAACATTGTGCATGGGGCTGGGGCTGCTGCTACACACCATAGGCTTGAACAAGGAGGTGAAGGGAAAGAAACAAGTGGGGGTACAGGCCTAGAGGCAGCCCCAGTCTCAGCTCTAGGAAGAACAAGGCGCGAGCTGAGCCTGGTGAAGGAGTAATGGAAAGAAGACACCACCTGGAGGGGGAAAAGGAACTATAAATGTCCGCACCACTTGTTCCATGTAAAATATTAAAGTAAAAACACTGGTTCCTGGTAAGAGAGGAGCCTCTTGTGTTGTTATGTACATTCTGACTATTTTAACTCTCAAAGTGAAGTGAAGGAATATATTGTTGTAAGTCTGAAGACATGTGCAGACCAGTTAAGGATGTCATATTGTCTTCTCTAAAGTAAATTTCAACTTCAATTCAAGATTTATTAACTAAATTTAGATTTCTATCAGCTGTTGAACTGAGAAATGAATATGTATCCCTAAAGCCTTAGACTGGGCCTCTATTGACATTACCACTATGCCATATACTCCTAACAGTTTTCACATTCCTTCAACAGGGAACTTTTAATCCCTTTAACTCTTATTTGATGATGTGATGGCCAGGTCTATAGGCATTGATTTTGCCTCTGATTGATCAGTATCAGTTCTCCAAAGGATATGGCTGAACCAAGGGTGCACCAGAGTACATTAATTACCTGGCCCCCCACATTTGGGTATTTGTGACCTAAATTTACTTTACTTTGCTTGACCTGGAGTAACAGGGGAGGCATTTGACTAAAGTTTTAGCCAGTCTGTGTGAAGGCTGCAAATACATATGACCATACATGTTGAAGCTCTGTTTAAGGGAGGCTAATTAGAGTATGAGATAGGCAGTATACACAAATACTGGAAAGCAATGGTGCCTCTACTGCCCTCGTATTAGTACATCTGAAAGTATCCATTTACTTTTAGATGTAAATTTCTGAAATAAATTTTTGTTGTCATCTCTATATTCCTGGCCGCAGATTAAAAATATGTAATAATATGCAGAAGCTTTTTGCTGCAGGGAATTGACAAACTTGAAGTATTTTCTTCCAGAAGCAATGCTCGAGTACACGAATAGGTGCTTTAATGGCACTTGAATAAATATGGATTACAGTAGACAGACTCACTGCATCATTACTTACTGCGTAGTTGCTGAAGTTCAACAAGTTGCCACACACATTCTCAGCACAACTAGATCAAACCAGTTTTCAACGAATTGATTTATTCTGGGATTAAAGCAGTAATCATTGGTGGTTAGGTTAATATTGAGGTTGTAGCAATTTTAAAGAAAGTCTTTGACGCAAAATTTATTGTGTATGGATTGTAAACACCATTACGCACATACACACATATATATAAATAGTATTCAAGGCTATAATATATTTGTGAAAAGCAAAGCGCTTTGGCAATTTACACACTACTAAGCTTGAAAGAAAGTGAATTGGTGGGAATGTGTGAGAGAGAGAGAAAGAGAGAGAGAGAGAGAGAGAGACCACTGCATGGGAATGCAAACGGTCTTCAGCGCCATGATGTCTGCTAGTTTCTCAAATTGAGGCATTTCCACACTCAGAGCACTTATATCATTTTAGATTTCAAAGGCACTTTACATTAGAGGAGAGAAGCTGATGATAAATGAATGCCTCTTCTACTTAAATGCACGCATTAGTGTAAACAACCCAATGTTCAGGGAATTAGCAACATTGTAAATGCATGGTGGCGTGCATCTATGAATCTTCCATCAGGCTAAGGCTGTCTGATCCTGTAAAGTAAACACTGAGCTATTTCTGTGAAGTTTCACTTCTGGGTTTCTAAGCAGTGCAGCCCAACCTGGCTCTGTGAAACATGGGAAAAGCATTGAACAGCAGCTGGTCCGGCTAACTATGAAAATATCTTTGGAGGTCGATCCATTTGTGATATTAGCCCATAAAGTTTGTGTTATATTGCACATTGGGCAAATTCTTCCTTATGCTATCTTCAACTTGGGGGTATTTAATCATATGAACACAGAGCTTGGAGGAAAATTTGCTGAGGAGATCACATAATCTTAAATTTATCAATTTCAATTGACTTTTAGAAACACTGAATTACTCTAAGTGCATGCTATAGTTTGGCTTTTGCTCTGTTCCATAATCTGAAATAAAGCCTAGCTGCTGCCTGATCCAGTCACTTCGTCTCTGAAGGCTGGGATGTATTGTCTAGTTCCTATTCCCTTTTAGATACAATGGGTAATTAAGCAAGAGGAGTAATATACATCAATGTTGTGAGGAAAACAGGACAAATACACCCTGATGGGAGTAGTTATCTGAAGTGGGTTGAAATGGACCCATTTCCACTAATACTATTTGATGGTTTACAGAGTAAGTATTATAGTTACACCCTTCCTTTCCAAGAGTTTTGCCCAGAAATGTGACTGTTAACCCCTCAACCACAGGAGATTTTTGGTTCATGTTGACACTACAACTGTCACGGCTGGTTTGTATAATTCCAGTAGAGGACCTCTTACCAGTGAGAAACAGAGTCAACTGTTTGCATAAATATCCTTCACAGCTCCAGGATTATTTCTTGGAAGTTTAACCAATGCTAATGCTGTCACTGAACTCACAAAGTGTAAATGTAACTTCTGAGAGAGGGGTTCTGTAGGCCTGTAAGTATCATAAATGATTTGAAATTTCATCCAGATCTGAAAAGTTGAGGTTGACTGGCTGGAACTTGAAGTAGTAGCTAAAGTCGAAATGTACCCAAAAGTAAGACATTCTTTATGTGGCAAATAAAAGCCCCAGCACAGTCAGTCCATTTAAGCTGAGCCCAAGCACTGCCGCTTGCTTGGGCTCAGTTCTAGGAGTCAGATTCTGGGAGTCAGATTAGGAAATTTAGTTGGATAAATTCCAGTACTGAGGTTCAATTGCATAAATTATTATGATTTAAATAATGCCTTTCTAAAAATTGTAAAATATTTCTAATGTTTTCTGCTCTGCAGGAGGAAATAATTCCAGAGTGTATTGCATTTGAGACACCCAGGACAACTGCTGTTAATTGTTACTCAGTGAGATCTGCTCAAAATGCCCACATGTAGATAGCAGATCACAAAAGACTTAGTTGTTTTTAATAAGTTGGTTGTTCGTCCCAGTGTCAGGTCTGCCTCACCCATCTTTCTAAATACATTCACTCTAACTTGGATAATCGATCCATAGGAGTTTGCTGTTCTCTTGAACTTTGCCCAAATGGTCATTCTTCAAATGTGTGCCATGCTGTTTTGGCTAAGATTCAATGAGAGATGGCACAATAGGCAGGCACTGGTGCTAAGCACAACCCATTCAACAAACAATCTTAAATATAACTTGGCAACAGTTATCAAGTGTCATTGTTTTTAGACCTTGACCACTGCTCTCCTGCTCCAGCCTCCCTCATTTCGTTTGACCACCGCTGCCGATTCTAATGCAACTGTAATGATTCAGCATAATGAACCCAAGATGATCTGTGTGACTAGTAGCACATTTTGTACATTGAGCAATGATAGGAAGAGATTTCGGATGTTGTGAAAGTTTTTACAATATATAGCTAGTTTCCAGCGACTTGTTTAGATGAAGAAATTGACCATCTTTTGCCAAAAAAAATTATAAGCTGGTAGCAAATTCCAGTCAAATTCTGTTTATTGTGAAAGGGCCACTCTGACTTGGAATTGAATTTACTTTTTTTTTGTTTATGGAATGAATGCAGTAGTCTGTGTAAGAATTGTACTTCAAATGGAAAGCTCAGCACAAAAGCCCACTCTTTCTCTTCAATTAGCCAAATGAGGCTGTTTGGTCGCAAGGCGATACTTCCATGTTGTAATCTAGAATATATCACATATTTAGTTTATAATGTGAGTTTTGCTTCCACAGCCTCAAGTTCCTTTTTCACACCAGCAAGTTCGAAAAAAGTAACATGATATATGTAGAAAAAAAAATTAAAGATCACAGTTGCATTACAGAGCTCACTCTGTTTCACAAAGAGTCCTTTTGTACTATGCCAATGTCGTCATTCAGCCAGCACTTATACCAGAGATAAATGTTCTTGGGTTTGTAAGTACATGAAGACTCAGAAGTAGTAATTCATCTTGGGTGGTAAGGCAGAACGGTGTTTCATCAGTCACCCTTTGTACACCAGCCTGATATTCAACTATTGGAACATCAAGGATAGACGAAAAGAATGATAATACAACATTTGAGGGTATGGGGTGAATTTGGAAAGTTTATGTCATGAATGACTATAATGAAATTTTAACTAGGGCATGAATGAGAGACCAGTGGAAAAAATGTCAGACTTGTCCCAATTCCTCAATGTAATTTACCTGGGCCATATATTAGTTATCATAATCTTGCTCTTTCATATGGACACCAAGACATGAGGTTGGTTGGGTGGGTCTGCAGCAGGAGACCTAAGGGAACTGTCCTTAGCACTCAGGCAAGATTTGGAAGGTGGTCAAGAGAAAGAAGAGAAATTTGAAGAAGCCATGTCCCAGTGTTTCCTCGTGGAACCTGAAGAAACCACATGGAAACTTAAATATTTCAAATGAACTCAATTTCTTTTCCATGTTTTGAGCTGACTTTGTCAAGGCACCTTGTTTCCGTGGTGCATGATGGGAGACTTGTGTCACAATGCAAGTGTTGATGTTTGCTTGCCTGGGGCAACATTGTCACATGATGCCTGAAAGAGGTGGCACCGTAGCTAGGTTAAATGCATATCAGATTGTCACATCGCTAAAAATTTAAACCTTAATACACTTTCTCTTTGGTTATGGGTGTGACAGAGGAAGGCATTGGATAAGATTATGCTATTTTTGTAAAATCTTTAAAAACATCACTCAGACTTTCATTTTGTAATTGTTTCAGACTTTATGAATTAATGAAACATCTTGCCTTCCCCCATTCCCAAGGAACATTGTTAATAGTTTTGTGCAACTGCAAGCTGTTATCACAATCTTGCTGTTTTCCTTCCCTTCCCAAAGGGCACCAGATGGATGTTAAATAAATGAAAGAATGCACACTCGCACTCATCAAACAGAAAGAAAAATCAACTCAGGTTTGGTCAGCATTTCTCAAGTACATGTCTAGCCCATGAGCTGCAGAAAAATTCCTTACTATTACAGAAGACGTGAAAATTAAACTAACCATGTAATAAGATTACACTGCACACCGGGTGTCCTTGCAATACCTTACTGCTACTACAATTTTATTGGCCACTAGGGGAATTACTTACTCTGCACCTCGCCACGAGACACAAAACTGCACTGTTCTAAAGATTTTGATATAATCATGTCTGACAGAAATAGCATTTATGTTTCACTCTGTGTGTGGAGCATGGCTACTTTGCTTGAATGTTGTGTCTACCATTTTTCCTTTTGATTGTAGAATTAAAATGGTGCAAATGTAGGCAAATGCATCAGTGTTGTAGTTGCTGGCTAAAAACCATCAATTCTCTTTTTGCCTCATGTACTCATTTGCATTCAGCTGTTCAGTTCACACTTTTACTGCATCTTGTTAGGAATGCTGTTACTATATTTAAACAGATTGCCGAACATACAGCAATGGAGCTCATTCTCTGAATTATTTGCAGCAATCGGCCATTTTGCAGTGAGATATCATCTGGCGTGATGAATTGCTGCAGCAATACTCAAAGATTGTGCTTATATGTATTTATTTTTTTGATCCTGAAAAGTATCTTTCATACTATGCCACATTCTTCAGGTTATGCTGTTCCATCTAAACAGGTTAATACAAAAATAGAAGGGATTAATTTATTTGCAGTTTTTACCAACATTCTCTTTTGACACAACCGATCTCCTTTCTCTGATATCTGTATGGAATTAAGAGCAAAATTTGACTGGACACACCACCTCCCCGCCCACCCTGCCATTCCCATCTCCCCACCATTTTGTCTGGCAACATTTAAAACCAGCATATTTTAAATTCAAAACCTAATTTAGTTAAAGCTGCGTATTACCATGGCATTTTTTAAAATCAAACAAATATGTATACTCATAAAAAGGTAATGAAGCCAGCAATTTAATTAGCTATTGATTATTTGCAATCTATTCATTTACATTTAATGAAGATGAAATCATGTAAGCAGCACAGCATCTGTTATAGTACTGATCTAGTACAAGTGCAGGGAGCTGCAGCAGATTTTAAGCAACTGCACCTCCCTGAAAAGGCATTGGCAAAGATTTTGTATTCCAGGCAACTGCAATGGAAATAGTGTTCCTGAGCCATAAAATGATTAACAATAGCCCTGATTCTCCAAATTATTATAACTTTATGTTTAAATAGGAGTCTTGGAATAGCAAGTGAAGCCAAAGATATCTTACATTTTACTCTACTTCAGCGACATTTTGTGTCAGCTGTGGCTCAGAAAGTACCATTCTCAAATGTGTCAGAACATTAAAGTCTGAGTCTAGAAATCTGAACTGGTAATCTGTAACTTCAGTAAAGTACAAAGGGTGTGCTGCATTGTTGAGATGTCCTCTTAGGTGGTTGTAAAAGATCCCCTGGCATTACTTGAAGAAGAACAACAGAGATCTCTTGATCTCCAGGTCAACCTTTACTCCTAAGCGAACACCCTAAAACAGAAGATATAGTGTTGTATTTAATTGCTGCTTATGGGTGAGTGCTGTATGCACATTGACTTACATGTTTCTTAGATTACAATAATGTTTACACCTCTGGGACATCCAGAGTTTTGCAAAATATATGAATGCAAGCCTATGTTTAATTTCATAAGTCCCACACAGATCCTGCTTTGGGACCACCTTTGAAGAATTCTGAGTGCCATCAAAACTAGTACAGATTTAGAAGGCCCATAGTGCTGAGTTCAGTGATTGCAGCCACTAGGGAGACTGGTGTTACAATTGGGCTCAATGGCTCTGAACTGTTAGGAGAGTGAGGGGTGAAGGTAATGAACCCCAGATGAATCAAAATGAATAGGTTTTGTTTTTGTCATTTTCTAAAATGTAGCCTTTTAAGAGATTTTCAGGCAGGTCTCTGCAGTATGTATTTAATATAAAGCCTCCACTTACAGTAAACTTGTGTCGATTGTTTGGGAAGAAAGATTAATAAAAAATAGTTCTTGTCTTGATTTATAGTATGAAACAACAAAATATAATAACTGATTTCATTTAAAAAAAGCTCTGTTGTTACTTTGCCTTCACCTTTGTTGATTCAAGTTAATGTAAATTAGTCAGCGTGAATTCTCAAAATACCTTGACTGGATTAAAGGCACTTGACAACTAACCATTACAAAGTAGGATATTTCAAGAATCAAAATAATTGTAGGATTCAATACATACTTCAAGATTTGATTACTTTTGGTAACTATTCCAGTAAAATGTCACACACTGAATCATTTTGTTTTAAAAAAATACTATAGTTTACAAGAGCTCTCTAAGATTAATAAGTTCTAAACAAAGGCAAGGAAGGTAGTGCAATAACTTTTATTTTTTCTATGTTAAGAATGAATCTGATGTCATAAAGTACATGTATTGCATTGCAGATGAACCTTCATTTAAAGGTTAATTGGCTGTGCACCTTTAGCTGCTCACTACAGTAACTAGAACTCATTTATCCTAAGAATGGTGTTTTTAAGCCAAAGGCAGTCATAAGACCTGAAATGATTGGTTACACTTATTCAAAATTAATATGAAAAACTATTTCATTCATAGTGTTCGCTTGTTGAACAATGACCTTTTGCAAAAGTTTGCAAATAGTGAACCCCTGCTTTGAAATAGATGTCCCTGATTACACCGCAGCCACCTAACCTCTCAAGGGATCCGTGTCTCCTGCCCGTGTAATATTAAACAGCTTTAGCTGCAGGCAAATGTCAAATTCCACTCTCATTCTGAGGCCCTTTAAAGAAACAGTATCCCCTTTATGTTAGTTTATGCAAGCCATATTTCAAAAATTGTAAAAATAAACCACATGCTATGTACCTACCAATATTCCACTACCTTCAGACAACAAAGATTTAATTGATCAAAATAAAATGATGCATTTTTAGAATTTAAAAAAGTGATTGTTTTATATTGATGCATATTAATAAAGAAAAACAAACTATTGCTATTACATTATTCATTGAAAGAGGTGTTGTTTCAAATATGTTAAGAAAAAGGCACAATATCTTTAAGTATGAGAAGTTTCTGGAAACTGAATAGCAGTACAAATAACAAGTTTTATTAGAAGAGTGTTTCTATTATGTTCAGTTTGATCATCAGAAGAACTTATGCTAGACTAACTTGTTTTGGGTATGAGTTGTGTGTACATTTTTAACTATTGTATTTTGATTAGAAGGCCTATTAAGGAGATGTCATAAGATTATCATACTAGTGTTTAGCAAACTACTAATTTGCTTGTATAAGAAAAATATGAAAAAAGTATTTCCATCTTTCATTTTTACTTTTTTAAAAATTGTTTCATGAGAAATGGATGTCAGTGGCAAGGGGCAGCATTTGCTGCCCTTCATCAATTGCCCACGAACTGAAAGGCTTGCTCAGTCATTTTGCGAGAGGTTGTAAGAGTCAGATACATTGCTGTGATTTTGGAACCACATATAGGCCAGAGGAACTTAGAATGGCACAGTTCCTTTCCTGAAGGACATTAGTGAATTTTTTAATGAAAGTTGACTGTTGCTAGTTCATCATTACAAAGCTTTCAATTCTAGATTTATTGATTAATTGAATTTAAATTTCATTAGCTGCTGTAGTAGGATTTGATTTGAACCTATATCACTAGAAATTTAACTTGGACCTTTGGGTTACTAGATCAGTGACTGTACTATTACACCATCACTTCCCCTTTAGCATTAAAAATACCTATTTTCACAAAAATGAAGTAAAGTTAGCAGTATCCACCAATGTCTACAGGAATGTGAAGAGAGATCCTTAACTTTCTCTACAAACTGGAAACAGGACAGTCAGGAATTAAAATCAACACTGGGGAGAACCCACTCATTTATGTTTCTCCACCACATTACTGCAGACCCCCCAATAATAAATGTCAAATTATTTTTGGGGGGCTAAAGAAGGAGGAAAACAATAGAGTGATTTGCTGCTGCATCTACCTGATTATACTCCCTCCTACACCTTCTTTGCCAGCTTATTACCAGATACTTATTTGGTATAAGTTAATTCACCAGATAGAGAGCAATGTGTTAGAACCAATTGCATTGCTGAAACTGTATTGCATTGCTGAAACTGTCAGACTCTCAATGGAACCAATCCTATAATGGTTAAGATTAGATTACTTACTTGCAGCGTGGGAACAGGCCCTTCGACCCAACAAGTCCACACCGACCTGCCGAAGCGCAACCCACCCAGACCCATTCCCCTACACCTAACACTATGGGCAATTTAGCATGGCTAATTCACCTAACATTTTTGGATTGTGGGAGGAAACTGGAGCGCCCGGAGGAAACCCACACAGACACGGGGAGAAGGTACAAACTCCACACAGTCAGTCGCCTGAGGCGGGAATTGAACCCTGGTCTCTGGCACTGTGAGGCAGCAGTGCTAACCACTGTACCACCGTGCTGCCCATATGTTAACTTTGACATATTACCACCCAACCAGAGAATTGGAAGTTATCTGAATACCATTAACATATTTTGTGCAGGCTCCAGATAATGTAACATTATATGTATAGTGAGAATATGAGGTTTTCAATTATTGATAAAACCACCATCTCCATCCCCCCCTCTCCAACCACCTCCCACTATAGGAAACTTGCAGGAGTCACAAAGGTTTGTGCCCTTCCTTGTCACTGTCCTGAGCAGATTTAATCATCTTGGGGTGCCATTACCTAATCAACCTTTGAATATTAGAAGTCATGGCCCTCGCATCCAACTGAAATAGATTTAAAAGAAACTTCAATGAGTTTAAGGTATGGCAGCACAATTAAATAATCAACTTGCCACAGTTATTATCCAAATGATGTAATATGACCTGCAGCTTGTTATTTTCAGCACATTATATTTATTTCAGTCATAAATGCAAATCTCTGCAACATGCAATTAATGAGGTTGTGCTTGACTTTAATACTTGGCCCTAGGAATCCCAGAATTCAGAAATGTTACAGCACAAATGGCTGATAGGGTAAAAAGTGAGGTCTGCAGATGCTGGAGATCACAGTTGAAAATGTGTTGCTGGTTAAAGCACAGCAGGTCAGGCAGCATCCAAGGAATAGGAAATTCGACGTTTCGGGCATAAGCCATCAAATGGCTAATAGTTGGCTATCTAATGAGCATTATAATTTAGTCTCACTCTCTTGTCTTTTCCCCATGCTTTTGCACAATGTTTCATCTAATGCTTTCTTTAGTACTTCAGTTGAACCCACATTCATCACATTTCCAGAAGTTCATTCGGGATCGGAAACACTCACTGTTCTTTCTCACATTACGTTTGCTATGTTTGCAAATAACTTTCCATCTGTGTCCTCTCATCTTGATGCCTTCATGAACAGGAACTGTGCTCCCCTATCAACTCTAGGTAGCCTCCTCATGATTTTGAGAACTTCTATCAGATCTTCTCCCAACCTACATCTCTCCAAGGAGAATGGTTCCAACTTTTCCAATTCATCTTCAAAATTAAAGTTCCTCATCAGCAGAACCATTTTTGTGAATTTCTTCTGCGCTCACTCCAATGAGTTTCTATCCTTCCCATAGTGTGGCACCCAAGACTGTACACAATACTTCAAGTGAGGTTGAACAAAATGTCTCATACAAGGTCAGCAAAACCTCCCTCGCTCTTGTACTCTATGTACTTATTAATGAAATCCAGGATATTGTACTCCTTATTAGCTGCTCTCTCCAGCCACCTTCAGAGGTTGATATACATATACACCCAGGTCCATCTGTTCTTACACCCCTTTAAAAATTGCAACCCCTGTTTTATATTGTTTGTCTTTTTCCTAGCAAAATATATTACCACATCTCTCTGCATTGAACTTCATCTGCCATACATTTGCTCACTCTACCAACATGTCTATGTCCTTTTGGATTTCTACACTGTCTTCCTCAAAGTTTACAATGCTTCCAATTTCTGTTTAATCTGCAATTTCATCTGAAATTGTCCCCTGCACACAAAGGTCTACATCTTTGTTATGTATCATGAAAAGCAAATGTCCCAATATCAACCCCAGGGAAACTTCACTATAAACCTTCCTTCAGCCTGAAAAATATCATTGTCTCTGCTTCCTATCACTCAGCTAATTTTGTATTCACATTACTCCTGACCCTTTAATCTATGAGGTATAACTTTCCCCACAAGTGCATTGTGTGTCACTGAATCAAATCCCTTTTGTACGTCCATGTTCACCATATCAACAGCATTACCCTTATCGACCCAATCTGTGAATGTTAGTCCCCCTCTGTTTTTTATACTACCATCATTCCATGTATTCGCTTGCGTATGCATCGGGAGTAATTCAGAAATTACTACATTTGATGTCTTGCGAGCTTACTTTTTGCCTGACTTCCTAAACTTTCATTGCAGGACCACATTCCCTTTCCTACTCAAGTCATTGGTTCCATTGTGAACCGTGATCTCTGGTTGTTTGTTCCCTCTCAGAAGAATGTTCTACAGCCCAGTTGTGACATCCACTATTCCCTTAACCTATTGCAGGTTAGGAAAATAATATCACTGGATTGCGTAAGAACAGACAAATCAGAAGCAAGGGTAGATCATTTGACCTTTCAATGTTTGCTGGATGCTTAAATTTTGATCCTTTTAATAAGCTTTTTAAAAATCAAACGTTTAATTTGGTGCTTGGATGATGACATGGTTAAAGATGAAGACTGACTGAGGGTTACTAATCATCTGCTCCTGTGACATTCTTCTTGGACATTCTTTCATTTTCTGTGCTATCTCCCTTTGCTAGATGTTGAGTAGGTTTTAAGATTGAAATTCTTTTGACCATTTTTTAATGGTGAGTGGCTGGCAGCACTCAGAGCAAGAGTCCTCCTTATCCTGTTTCCTTCTAATTGGCCATTGGTTAGTTGACTTCTAACACTAATTGTTGTTAGTCTTTTTATCTGCAATTCATGGGTGGCCAGTGGGTGTTTCTGCAATTGTGACCTTTACAGCATGCTAACACTCGAATACAGACTATTGAACATCTAGCACACATTGAAAGGTCAAATGATCTACCCTTGTGATCAGGAACATTTGTTACAGTAGTATGTGTCCTGTCCAACAAGAAAGAATGCACTGCTGGAATGAGGTGGGCCAAGTGTCAGTGGCAGATCTTTTAGGATACAGTTATCATTGTATCAAAGGGTTTAGAATGATGATAGCAAAGGATATTAGATAATCTGAGTTTTGAACTCAGAAGAGGTTGATAAGGGTAATGGTATGGTGTACATGAACGTACAAAAGGGATTTCATACAGTGACACACAATGCACTTGTGGGAAAAGTTATAACTCATGGAATAAAAGCCAAGAATTTGAAAATGACTGTTCAACAATCAGCTTTCCACTATCTGCTCTACACAAACCACTCAGAAGGATTGATTTGTATATCTGTTATATTTGTTTTGGGATTTCACGTTTATTCCTGATCTGTGTAAATGTGTCAACTCAAGAAAGCCTGGTTAAATTGTCTTCTTTAAAATATAAATGTAGTCGGTCTGGGAGAAAGGCACCCACAAGGGTGGGATCCTTTACAAGTTAAGCTTGCCGTAACTGACTGAGTAAATAAAATGAAGGGACAAGTAAATAAACAAGAGGTGCTGGTTCATCCATTCATACCCAGGGGCTTAATGATTTGGGATATTTGTATGGAACTTGGAGAACCTCTCTCTTGGGGTCTGGTCATAATAACTTCAGCTCATTCCATTATCATGTCCTCAGGTATAGTGAAAGAACAAAATCAATTCTTTTTCATGTTATTTTTCTTCACACTATTTTCACCTTCATGTCACACTCTTCTATTCACACAGATTAGAGTTAGACTGCATTTTCAAAGCTGTGGGAATTCTTTAGCACTTTGTATATATTTATTATTCATATGGGATCCTTGACATTCAGTCCCAACAGTTAGTCAATTTTGGAGGTTATTCTCAGCAGCTCTTATCACACAGACACTTGCAACAGTTGTTGCCAGACAACAGTCTAGACAAGGAGCCCTGGTTAGTTTTTGATTCAATACTGAGGGGAGCAAAGGCTAATTCTATTACAGACCAAGGACGAAAATGAGGATAGAAACAGAAACTGATGGAAATGAACAACAAATCAGGCAGTAATTATAGAACAAGAGAAGTAGAGGAAATACATGGGATTTTAAAATGATAGCACATGACAAAATGGCAGGTTTACAAATGGGTCAAGAACTCTCTATCCAAGCAATGACATTAGCATCCTGCTTCTTGTTCCCTAACCTATTAGGGAGGGTTGTCATAATTATCTGGTGGATTTGATAATGCAAGGAAGTCTAATCAAGGGAACCCTGACAAAGGTCACAATGGTTCAAATGGAGTTGGACTTTTGTGTTAGTTAACACTACAGAAATGGAAGAGTGACCTGAGAAATCTACTACCTGGGTCAATCCTACCTGGAGGTACTACTGCAGGATCTACAAGATTGAAGGCGAAGTTCAACCTTTCTAATCAAATGGAATTGATTGAGGGAGTTAGCAACAGCAAAGTGATTCCTCTAAACTAGAATCAATAGGTTACTGGACGTATGACTGGTCAGTCGTACCATACTTTCAGATGACAAATGCCACACTTTTCAACATTCTCCTGCACAGCATCCTTCAGAACAACACATCTCGCAGACACTGCAAATGGTGAGCATTGCTTAGGGTTGTAGTTGCAGGGAGAGGGTGCCTCGCAGCTCTGCGAGACTCATACAGGAGTAAATGAGAGACCAGGAGCGGAGGGGGTTGCAGAAATCTAGGGAGGCCATCACAGTGCATCTGAAGCACCTTGCCAACATTGCTATCAGGTGCCCTCTCTATGAAATGCCCAACTAGGAGAGTCACCCAGGAGCCCATTGGGAGACTATCAGATTTCACTGGCCAGTCTGCCAACATAGCAATGAGCCTCATAGCCACTATCCAAATATCTGCGGGGATGGCCAGTGAGCATTAATTGGTTACTGAAGTGGCTCATTTAGCTTCCTGGTGGTTGGCTGAGTTGCCAAACTTCCCACCATTGATAAACCATTAGGAAATCACTCACTGCTTTGGCGCTATTTCACCAACTTTCTCACATCCCAGCTGAACACCAAAAGGCCAGCCATTAACTCTGTTTGTCTCTTCACAGAATCTGCCTAAGACGTTAATTTTTTCGAACTTTTTTTGTTTTTACTTTCAAATTTGAAGCATTTGTAGTATTTTACATATGCATGAGACTGGATTTCCTGTCATAAGATGGATGAGCAGAAGTCGGCCATTTGGCCCATCAATTCCGCTCTGTCATTTGATCAAGGCTGATATGTCTTTCAAGGAGATAGTGAGAACTGCAGGTGCTGGAGATCAGAATCAAAATATGTGGTGCTGGAAAGCACAGCAGGTCCGACAGTATCTGAAGAGCAGGAGAATCAATGTTTTGGGCATAAGCCCTTCATCAGGAATGAAATGTTTCTCAACCCTATATTTTGCCTTCATCTCATAACCCTTGATTCTCTTACTAATCAAGAACCAATCTATCTCTGTCTTAAATACAGTCAATGACTTGGCCTCCACGGCCTTCTGCAGCAATGAGTTCCATAGATTAACTGTGCTCTGGCTGAAGAAATTCTTCCCTATTTCAGTTCTAAAGTGTTAGCCTTCACTGTGAGGCTGTGCCCTTAGGATCTAGTCCCTCCTACTAATGGAACCATCTTCTCCACATCCACTCGATCCAAGCCTCTCAGTATTCTGCAAGTTTCAATGAGATCCCATGTCCTCCTTCTGAACTCCATCAAGTACAGACCCAGCGTCCTCAACCACTTCTCATATGTCAAGCATTTCCTTCCCAGGATCATTCTTATAAACCTCCTCTGGACTCCCTCCAATGCCAGCACACACTGTCTTAGATACCGGGGCCTAAAACTGCTCAAGATAATGTGGGCTGACCAGAGCCTTACATCTCTTATCTTGTATTCTAGCCCTCTTGAAATGAATGCTAACATTGCATTTGCCTTCCTAATTTAACTGAACTTGCATGTTAACCTTAAGAGAATTCTGAACTAGGACTTGCAAGTCCCTTTGTGTAATATTTCTGAAGGCTTTCCCCATTTAGAATATAGTCTATGCCTCTACGCTTCCTACTAAAATGCATAACCTCATATTTTCCAACATTGTATTCCATCTGCCACTTGTTCCTTAGCTTTCTCAAGTTGTTCTGCAGCCTTCCTGCTTCCTCTCCACCTATCTTTGTGTCATCTGCAAACTTAGCAACAATGCTCTCAGTTCCTTAGTCCAGATTATTAATGGGAATAGTTTTGATCCCAATACTGGCCCCTGCGGAAATCCACTAGTCACTGGCTGCTATCCTGAGGAAAAAAACCCTTTTACTCTATGCTCTGCCTTCTGCCAGTCAGCCAATCCTTTATCCATGCCAATGCCTTGCCTTTACCACCAAGAGCTCTTATTTAGCAGCATTCTGTGTGGCACTTTATCAAGAGCCTTCTGGAAATCCAAATGATCTGAAATGGTGAGGTTCTATTTCCATGTAGGTGTTTCTGATTCATTTCATGTATTCTCAAAACAGTTATCCGGATATATTCTAGTATGTGGTTTTAGTTGTTAATATGAAGGACTGTCTACCTATCGGTGAATGGATAATGATTGATGTGTATATTAACATGGTCTGCTTTCACCATCATTTTAAACTGGTGTCTCTCAACATGTTTGATAAATGCACTTATATATTTCTGCTGAATGATTAGATTTCTTTAGTGTTTAATAACATGGACTGACTGGGACAAGCTGAAATCATAGAATTTCAATGTAAATAGAGGTGTTAAGTCGGGTTTTGTACAAATGTTTGATTGTCTGCTTTGTGAATGAAACCTCGTGTCACCATGCCTCCTGCACAATAATGTCTAAGATTAGAACTCTCCTCAGATAATGAGTGCTGTCAGTGATTGCAGAGAAATGATCGGTTTTTGCAGCTGATTAGATTGATTGTTGGCCTTGTAAAGTAATGGCACATTAGCAATAAGAGGTCATGAAGTACAAAAACAATTTCTCATAAATCATAAAAAGATGTGGTCATCAGTTATCTGCTATGGCTGGCTCGCTTTAAAACCTCTTGTTTGAAGAGACAATTTGTGTACCCCAGCCAAAATTATTCTGGGTTTTCAAATTTAATAAAAGCCAACTATCTCCAGCTTCTCCTTGTCTAAATGATAATGAAGAGATTCGTAATAAGTCTGATTTATGCAATACACCAAGTGGAAATTTGTCAGTAATGAAAATGAGTCCAAAGAGTTAAGGATACTTTTCAAATAAAATCTGGCAGCTGACATGTTGGTGATGTACTGTGTTAGTGTTGTCGCTGCCACACAGAGCTGCTGTATTTCCATATTCAGACTCCATTGAGTAGTGGCAATGGGTCATTGCTGGTCCTGTGTTTGGATAGATGACTGCTATTGTTTATCAGGAACTTATAGAAGCTGCTAAGTAAACACAGGATCTGGGAAAATAATGTAATAGGGGTTCATTTGTAAAGCAGTCATGTTAAAGCCTATTCTAAACAAACAACCTTTTGTTGAGCTTTTGTTGTTTAACCCTCTGGTTCCCATGGGGTTGTGATTGCATTTTACCTTGTTTGGCAAGGATCTTGGCTTGCAGTTTGGAGGAAAAGTGCAGGCCAGGAATTTACTTTTTGCAGCCACCAAAATATCAGAGACTTTTTCAAAAAATAAATGTTATTTGTTATCAACTTTTCCTTCATGAGAGGTGGATATGGCTGGCAAAGCCAGCATTTGGTGCCCATGAACTGAGTGATGTACTAGTGAATATTAAAGGTCAGTGAAAAGCCAATCACATGGCTGTTAATCTGGAGTCAGGTGAGAACAGCAGATTTCCTTCCTTAAAGGCTATCAGTTAATCAGATGCACCTTTATGAGTATTAATAGCAGGTTCATGGTTCCAAAACAGAGACAAGCTATATACCCTAGATTTATTAATTGAATTTAAATACTGCCAGCTACCTTGTCAGGATTTGAACCCACCTCTTCAGAGCCTGACTCTCTGGATTACATATCCAGTTACATTACCACACTACCACTTCCTCTGTTTTGCCACATTTGGCATTGTCAGTTTTAATGTTCTTATTATAATATGAGGAGTTTTGCATTTTCCTGGCTGTGAGAAAAGGTTTTACTTAGTGGAATAATTACGTTACTTTCACTTGCTGCTCTATCATGATGTCCCTATCTTAGCATTCGTGAACAATTGAATCAGTGTGGAATAAAATTTGAATTTGTAATCTTCCTCTGTGCTCAATACCACACCACATATCAGATTTAGTCACTAAGCTAATGGGGAAGCTGATTATCATTTTAAGGAAAAGCTAAACCATCTAAAGCATTAGAATCATCACATTGTTGTCATGGTTACGCACTGAAGAAAATCATTGGGGAAAAAAATTGTTAACCATGACAGTATGAGTGAGCTGACTCAATACCTGAATGTATAACCTTAACCCAGGTTTTTTCAGTAACATTGTCAAATGTATGTGTGCGTCAAGCCAGCTTTCTCACAATGTTGGACTGAGTAATTTCAGTGATTCACCTTCTCCAATGACACAGCTGATCACTGTTCAAATGAAATTATTCAAATAAATGAAGAGACATTCTTATTAAAAGGTTACTTTTAAAAGGTTACTTTTAAAAACAGGTTTATGGTTAGTACTTTTGGAATTTAATGGAACAAACTCCTTGTCATGTTTATTTTTCACGCAACCTTTTACATCTTCAATTTTCTTCCCTTCTGTCCTGATGAGCTAAGTAAATTGAAATAAGGCACCAGTGCTCTCATTTACATGATGCCATGCCTACAGGTTTCTTTTCCTCAGAGTTAGCATGAAATAAAATTGCTTTTTCTCTCATTCAATGTAACATTCTAATTGTTTCTTACTGGTACAGTACAAATTAGTTCACTACATACCTAGCCGGTAGATATTCTTTATATAGACTTTAGCAATGCTTTGATAAGGTGCTGTGTGGCAGGCTGATACAAAAAGTGAAGTCACATGAGATCCGTGGTAAGCTGATAAAATGGATACAGAACTGGTTTGCTCACAGATGACAGGGAGTAGTGATGAAAATGGTGCCTTCCTGATTGGAGATCTGTGACCAGTGGTGTTCTACAGGAATCAGAGTTGGAACCCTGTTGTTTTAGATTAGATTACTTACAGTGTGGAAACAGACCCTTCGGCCCAACAAGTCCACACCGACCCGCTGAAGCGCAACCCACCCATACCCCTACATTTACACCTTACCTAACACTATGGGCAATTTAGCATGGCCAATTCACCTGACCTGCACATCTTTGGACTATGGGAGGAAACCGGAGCACCCGGAGGAAACCCACACAGACACTGGGAGAACGTACAATCTCCACACAGTCAGTCGCCTGAGGTGGGAATTGAACCCAGGTCTCAGGCGCTGTGAGGCAGCAGTGCTAACCACTGTGCCACCGTGCCGCCCACCGCCATTTTGTGTGTGTGTGTGTGTGTTTTTTGCAGACAACACAAAGATTGGGAAGCTCCAGGTAGTGGCGAGGATAGCCAGAAGATACAGCAGGATATGGATAGGTTGGAGACTTGGGAGGAGAAATGGCAGATTGACAAATGTAAGGTGATGCATTTTGGAAGATCTAGAGTCATAGAGTCTTACAGCATGGAAACAGACCCTTCAATCCAACTAGTCTCCATGCTGGATGTGTTCCCAAACTAAACTAGTCTCACTTGGCTGGATTTGGCCCATAACCCTTCAAACCTTTCCAATTCATGTACTTACCCAAATGTCTTTTAAAAGTTGTAACTGTACATGCATCCACCAGTTCCTCTAGCAGTTCATTCCACACATGAACCATATTCAATGTAAAAAGATTGCCCCTCATGTTCTTTCTAACCTGGGTGGCACGGTGGCACAGTGGTTAGCCTGGGTTCAATTCTTGTCTCAGGCGACTGACTGTGTGGAGTTTGCACATTCTCCCCGTGTCTGCGTGGGTTTCCTCCCACGGTCCAAAGATGTGCAGGTCAGGTGAATTGACAATGCTAAATTGCCTGTAGTGTTAGGTGAAGGGGTATGGTGGGCTGTGCTTCGGTGTGGACTTGTTGGGCTGAAAGGCCTGTTTCCACACTGTAAGTAATATAATCTAAAACTCTCTTCTCTTACTTTAAAAAATGACCCCCTAGTTTTGAACTTAAGAAAAAAACCTTTCTAATTCATCTTATCTTTGACCCTCTTAATTTTATAAACTTCTTTCAGGTCACCTCTCAACCTCCTACGTTCCAGTAGAAAAATGTCCCAGCCTATCCAGCCTTTCCTTATAAATCAACCCTCCATTCCTGCCAACATTCTGGTAAATGCTTTCTGAACTTAATAATATGCTTCCTGTAGCAGGACAATCAGAACATTAGTATTGCAGAAGAGGTCTCACCAATGTCCTGTACAACTAACACAGGAGGGAAATAGACAGTAATTGGCAGAATCTTTAGTGGTGTCAATATACTGAGGGATCCAGGTGTACAGGCCCACTGTTCACTGAAAGTGGCAACACAAATGGAAGAAGGCATATGGCATGTTTATCTTCATTGGTCAGCGAATAGAGTATAAAAATTGTTGCAGCTCTAAAGAATTTTAGTTAGGCCACATTTGGAATATTGCATACAGTTTTGTTCATCACACTACAAGAAGGATGTGGAGAGTTCAGAGAGGTATAGAAATGGTTTACTAGGATGTTGCCTGATTTGGAGGGTATTAGTTATGAGGAGAGATTGGACAAACTTTGTTTGTTTTCACTTGAACGTCAAAGGATGAGGGGCAACCTGGCTGAAGTTTGCAAAATTATGAAGGCATAGATAGAATGGATAGACAGGGATGTTAACTGTTAAGGGTTTAAGGTAAAAGGGTGTAAATTTAAAAGAGATGTGAGAGGCAAGTTTTTTTTAACACAGAAGGTGGTAAATGCCTGGAATGTGTTGCCAGAGGAGGTAGTGCCAGTTGAACAGATATAATAGCAACATTTATGAGATATCTTGACAGATATGTGAATAGGCAAGGAATAGAAGGATGTGAGCTGTGTAGAGGAGAAAGGGTTTTTGTTTAGAAATACATCACGAGTTGGCATAATCTTGGTGGGCCAAAGAGCTCTATGTATTTTTCTTTGTTCTTTGTACATTTTAATTGGCAAGGGGCATAGCCTTGTGCTAAAGAGAATGCAAATCTATTTTGGCCTACTGAGGAGGTTGGAAAGAGAAGAGCTCTCCATTAAACTTGATATTAGAATACAATTCCAACAGAAAAAAATTGGAAAAAGAATCCTAGGAATGGAAAAAAGGAAAGACTGAGACCAAGAAAAAGAGAGAGGCAGGAATGGAAAGAAAAGAGAAAATTTTGTGAAAGAAAAATGAGAAATGGAGTTTAAATTAAAACAGTTCAAGCTGAGCGTGGGGCAGAAATCCCAACGTGCCCAATAAAATTATATCTGGATAGGAAACTACCCTAACTCAGACTTAAGAGCCAAGATATTTAAATTAATCAGTTTAATCCTTTTGTTTGATGAAGACGAAGTGGACACTATCTTTATCTCTTCTGAATGGTTAGCAAAACAAGTCAAGTGACCAGTCCAACAGTGGATACTTCTGTTGCAGATTCAGCTGACCGGAAAAGCACACAAAGATTATTTCCTCTGGCCTGAAGTGAGTACAACCAAGTATGAGACAATGAAAGAGCTTATTTTAAATGTGTGCCATTTAGTGCCAGAAGTGAACTGGCAAAAATTATGTGCCTCAGGAAATGGCCTAACCAAATGTACTGTAAATAGAATTTGAATGGCTTAAGCAGTTCACTCGTGACTGGTGTGTACAACCATTTAAAATTATGGTCACCTATGAAAACCTTCATGAGATAATTCTCCTGGAGGAGTTCAAAGATTCCCTGCCCTTTCCGATCTTCACTCATGTGAAGAAGCTGATGTGGAGACATGGAGAGGCTGAATAGGGTGGGACTATTTTCTCTGGAGCGTTGGAGAATGAGGAATGTCCCTGTAGAGATTTATAAAATCATGAGGGGCATGGATAGGATAAATAATCAAGATCTTTTCCCCAGGATGGGGAGTCCAAAACGAGACAGCATAGTTTCAAGGTGAAAGGGGAAAGATTTAAAGGGGACCTAAGGGGCAACTTTTTCATGCAGAGGGTAGTGCCTGTGTGTTGAGTAAACTGCTGGACGAAATGGTGGAGTCTAGTACAATTACAACATTTAAAAGGCATCTGGATGAGTATAGGAATAAGAATAGTTTGGAGGGATATGTGCCAAATACTGGCAAATGGGATTAGATTAATTTAGGTGAGCTGATTGGCATGGATAAGTTAGAATGAAGTGTCTGTTTCTGTGCTGCACATATCATTGACTCTATGACACTATGTTGAGGAACTGAGGGTAACTGGACTCAGACAGGTAGCAATTCTGGCTGTCTATTCGGAATGAATACACAGACCTATTAAACTAGTCAGATTGTGATCCAAAATCTTCACAGACCAGAGACAGAGAGAGAGAAAGAGATATGGAAGAGGTAAATGGGCCTGAGACAAGCTAGATGGAAAAAGAATCCAGGGAGAGAAAGCAGAATAGTCTCTGACCATTAAAAAAAGGGATTCAGATGAACTGGATCAAGTAATAGAAAATTGTTAGTTCAGAATTCCCATAGAAATCAAGTGACAAGGCTAGTTGTCTGCAATATTAAACATGGCCAGTGTCAGTTCAGCCATAACTATTAATCGGGATTGCAGTCAGGAGTTTCATTTCAAAGGAATGGTAAACATTTATAATTTTAAACAGCCAGAAAGTGAAACTAACATTTTTTAAGAGACAGCAGATAATCACAAACCTTGCTTTTGAGAGAAAATGAAATTTCTATAATCTAGAAAAATATTAAATCCGAGTGTGCTGATAAAAGGATTCATTGGAAGGATATGGGGTTGCCACTGGCAAAAATTTACCTATAGGGTGAATGTGTTACCTGATAACGATGGATGTAGTCAAGACTGTGGTGCTGGAAAAGCACAGCAGGTTACGCAGCATCCGAGGAGCAGGAAAATTGACGTTTCGGGCAAAAGCTCTTCATCCGGAATGAGGCTGGGAGCCTTGGGGATGGAGAGATAAGTGGGAGGGGGTGGGGCTGGGGGGAAGGTAGTTGAGAGTGCAAAAGGTGGATGGAAATGGGAGTAAAGGTGATAGGTTGTGGGGGTGGAGCGGATATGTGGGAAGAATGATGGATGGATGAGATAGGCCATGAGGACAGTGCTGAGATGGAAGTTTGGAACGGGAAGCTGGAAGAGCGGCATGGTGGCTCAGTGGTTAGCACCATTGCCTCACAGCACCAGAGACCTGGGTTTGATTCCTGCCTCAGACTCTGTGTGGAGTTTGCACATTCTCCCCACGTCTGTGTGGGCTTCCTCCGGGTGCTCCAGTTTCTTTCCACAATCCAAAGATGCGCAGGTTAGGTGAATTGGCCATATTAAATTGCCCATAGTGTTAGATGCATTAGTCAGGTGTAAATATGGGGAATGGGTCTAGGAGGGTTACTCTTTGGACCGAAGGGCCTCTTTCCATACTGGAGGGAATCCAATCCAAAACTAGAGTGAGGGGAAATGAAGAAAATGGTGAAATCCACATTGATATTCTGCCTCAGGACCCTCCAATCCCATGGCATCAACGTGGATTTCACCAGTTTCTTCATTTCCCCTCACCCTATTTTACCTCAGTTCCAACCTTCAGCACCATCCTCATGACCTGTCTCATCTGTCTATCTTCCTTCCCACTTATCCACGCCACCCTCCCCCACTGACCTATCACCTTTACCCCCACCTCCATCCACCTATTACACTCTCAGCTACCTTCTGCCAGCCGCACCCCTCTTCCATTTATCTTTCCACCCCCGAGGCTCCCAGCCTCATTCCTGACAAAGAGTTTTTCCCCGAAACATTGATTTTCCTGCTCCTCAGATGCTGCCTGAACTGCTGTGCTTTTTCAGCAGCACACTCTTGACTCTAATCTCCAGCATCTGCTGTCCTCACTTTTGCCTACAATGGGTGTAGTCCCAAGCTTGTTAACGCCAAGGAGAGACATTTTTTGTGGAACGACATTACCAGTAGCAAGTTTTGCCCTCAAAGGGAAAACGACAGACCAGAAAGGGCAGAAAGGCTGATGAAAGCCAGCAAGAAGTGGCAGAGAGGCAGGGAACTGAGACATCTTCAGATGTGCTACAAAAGGCAGTAGAATCTAGATGAAGGGCTTATACCCGAAATGTCGATTCTCCTGCTCCTTGAATGCTGCCTGTCTTGCTATGCTTTTCCAGCATCACTCTCTTGACTCTGATCTCCAGTATCTGAAGTTATCACTTTCTCGCAGTGGAATCTAGGTTTAATATGGCTCAAGAAGAGTCGTTTGAATTAAGCAGCAGAGAGGCAGGGAACTAAGAAAGCTTTGAGAGCCCCACAGATAGCTATAGAATCTGTGAGTGTTGATATTTTTTAGTTGACCTGTTCAGAGGTGTTATTCCACTCTCCTGGAGCAAGTGGGACTTGAGCTTGGGCCTCCTGGCTCAGATGTCCCACTGTACACAAGAGTCCTAAGTCTGTGAGTTGTGGAGGTGGCTCAGTGAGGTTTGCTTGAATTAGCCTGACGTTAAGCCAGCTGCATCAGAAAGAACCAGATTAGGACCTGAAGATGTTAAAGGGGTTAGAGGTATGCCAGTAGCCTTAAAAAATGGCAAGAAAGCATGGCGGGGTGGGGGGGATGGGGGGGTGGCGGTTGAGGGAAGATGACAGAACAGAGGCTTGAGATCTGGTTAATGGATACGTTATGGTAAATTTAAAGAAGGCTCAGAGGAAGTTTCAGATACACCAGAAGAAAGTGAAGGTGAAGTCTCACATTGTGGAAGAGCTTCAAGGCTGTATAAGAGAGATGGAATATCCACATAATGACAGTAGTTTCCTGGGAAAGTGGAATGGGTTCATAGCAAAACCCTGTTCATGAAACAAAAGGAAAAGGAGAGTGGAGACTGCCAGGAGTGTACCAGTGAAATCAAAGGAACGAAACCAATCCAATCGGGTTGCTGTGAAATTCAATGAGAATAAAGTGCAGGATGCAAGTCCAGATCCCAACAGGTGGTAAACATCAAATTACCACCCACTGGTCTTCTGGAAATCAAACTTGTAAGAATGGAACAGGGCAGTGAGAGGATTAAGTCTGTTGCATGCAGCACAACTAAGTGAACAAGTCAATAGGCACTCCCAGAGCCTATTTGTAACTCAAGGTTAAGACAGAGAAGGTAAATGCAATAGATGTGTGTGCTGTGGCACCATTTTTGTCTTTTGTTTCATTTTGACCTTGTAACAAACACTTGGTGGAAATAAAATGGAGGTGTGTGATTTGTGTTGCTCGTTCCCTGGAATGGAAGTATTGTGATGATATAAAATATGGATTATTGAATTTCACATTGTTGTCTGATTTTAATACTTGGGTCTTCATTGCCTGAAGTGGTTTTAAAAGTAAACCAGAAAACACTGACTTAAAATGGGCTCAGGCATCACCTGACTATATAAGTAGTCAAGTGTAAAACTTTCAACATGGATTAAGTGAGACAACTGAGCTGAAATTAACTTTTAATCCAAAGGCAACAAAACCAGCCAGCAAGCCCCTAGGGGTGGCATGAAAAGGCTCTCATCTCCTTTTACAGTTTACAAAAATGTACACATGTTGGAGATGGAATCTTGCCTATAATTAACAAGCCTAAAAACATAACTTCAACAGACAGAATACACAACCGAACATATATTTCAGGAGGCTTCTTTGGCAATAAGAGAGATTAAACAAAGGATGCAGTACTGTACACAGGCAGGGAATTCTCTCTCTCTTTAAAAGAAACAGTACCTAGTGATAGCATGGATTTGGAACGCTGTGAACTGCAATATTCACTGCCACGAATGGTCTAAGATAATCACACAACAACATGGTCTCAGGTTAAAACCTGACACCACAAGGAGACCTAAAAGATTCTAAAATATATATTCTTTCATCTTCCTTTTAGTACTGAACACGGTCCCACTTTAACTTTGTATGCCTGAGTATGTGTGTGACTGCCTGAAAACAATATACTTGACATCATACATTTATTATATTTTCCTGAGGGTTAGAAGGTAATAAAATTATTCCTGCTTTCACTCAAGTAGACCCTGTAATTGGCTCCTTACTGCTGCAGTAGAAATTAATTTGCAAATTTTAATTGGCGAATGGCCTGTGCTAAAAGAGCATAAAATTTTTTATTGTGGCAAAATAGGATGATTGAAAAGAGGGAAGCCAATTCATCCCTCTTCACTTTGTTGTAACAAGGACAACACAGCTCAGCCCAATGGCGTTCTCACTTCACAAACGTATGAATTCATTTTCCAGCTGAGTCATTATTGTGCCAAGAAAGAGAATCCTAGCTGAGTGTTTCCTTCAGTAGTCCAAGGAAACTAATGTTCAATATTTTCAGGTCTTTTTTTCTGTGGATATGAGAGTACAAACCCTTTGATCCAATTATTCCACCAAGTGCAAAGCTCCCTCGATGCATTTCTAATAAGCCTGAATTCGTTTCATGAGGGGTAGGCCACTTAGAACAGAGTTGAGGAGAAACCTCTTTACTCAGAGAGTGGTGGGTGTATGGAATTCTCTGCCCCAGAAGGCTGTGGAGGCCAAGTCTCTGGATACTTTCAAGAAAGAGTTGGATAAAGCTCTTAAGGATAGTGGAATCAAGGATTATGGGGATAAGGCAGGAACAGGATACTGATTGAGGATGATCAGCCATGATCATAATGAATGGTGGTGCTGGCTCGAAGGGCAGAATGGCCTACTCCTGCACCTATTGTCTATTTTCTGGATTAGTGGTGCTGGAAGAGCACAGCAGTTCAGGCAGCATCCAAGGAGCAGCAAAATCGACGTTTCAGGCAAAAGCCCTTCATCAGGAATATTGTCTATTGTCTATTGACAAGAATCTGTACAGTTCCTTCTTGGAACCTACTATTTTCTCTTGTTCCATTAACTCTTAAGGGAATTTATTCCATGCATTTTTGACTCTTTTTGTCAAAAACTTCAATATTTTCTCATAAATGCCTGCTCAAGAAGGAGAAGAAAGGTCAGTGCACAACATAACCTGAAATTGCTAAGGCACACATCTGAACATTCACAAAATCTATTACTGGCCTTTGTACCTCTTTTGCAAGGGTCTATGTTACAAATTGAATTTTCAATTTACTCCATAATCAACTTCATAGTTTGACATTTAGGGACAATCACAACATTCTCTTTGTCTAATTTATGAAATACAAGCCACCATAAACAACTGTTCCAAATTAACATTATTTAACAAAGCATCTGATAATCCAAACAAAATTCAACTAATTTTGCATTCTAGTATGTGCTGCCTTGTGGTGCTTTTGCTTTTCTTTGCACTCACGGTGGTGTGACACCAGTGGCTTCTAATGCTGATGGAAAGCTGCTGACTTCCAGTGGAGGAGACTGAATATGGCCTTGCACAAGGATCCTGAATAGCATTAGGCCTTGTATTGCATTAATGCCACTTACGTAGGCTGGACAGTTGACATGCAATAGCAAGGGCACTGGCAGAGTGGTGGGCCTGGGAACACAGATGTTACACTTCTGATAAAGGACAATAGGTCTGAGCTCCCCAGGGGCCACTGTCATTTCCATAGGTTAACGCCTCAGGAATCAGAGTAACCTGCCAGAGAAAAGATTACTGTGCTGTTTTGAGAACTTAAACATCCCTTTGAACATTGAATTTCCAAGGGGACAATTTGAGATTTCATGATATCAGTTTAAGGTTTCACAGTATTGCTCAGCTTTCTGGCTGTGCTGCATTGGAAGTTGACACATTGACCACCAGACATCATGGTCAACATTATAAGTGTTCACTAGGAGATATACACCACTTCCATGCTAGACAAGATGATTGCTAAGCTCTATGTCTTGAGTTGGAGCTGAACTCCACTATGGTCTTTGACAGTGACAGTGAGCTATTTGTCAATGCACCTTGTGTTTCTGTGTTCACGCCTGTTGGCTGTTTACTGTGCTGTGACCCATGTCACAATGTTAATATCCTTGGCTGAGTCCTCTGTATGACCTCATCCTCCATGAAGCTTGTCTGCATGCAACCTTTTCCTTCTGTTTTGGCAGCAGTCGCGTCTGCGCAGTAACTCACACTATCTCACCTTGAAGTTATGTATAGTGCCAGAATCTGAGTTTGGGGCTGTCTGTGTCAGATCATGTGATGATGTTTTTACCTCGTCACTCTCTCCTTCATCTCGGCCTTCAGATTCCCATCCCACATACTGGGCCTTGGTACCTTAAATCAAAGGGAGGCAAGGTGAGGGAAGTGGGGACTGCAAGAGGTGCATATCTGTAGATAAGAGATGGTGTGATGCGAATGAAGTAGGATTAGGCAGTGTATCAGTAAGAGTAGTGCAATGTGTTTTTACAGAGATGCCTGTTATGTTTCAACTGCTAGCATGTGCTAAGATGTGGGATTGAGACTTGTAGCAATGCTAAGTGTGTAAGGATGATGCGAGGCTATGATAGGTGGTATAAGTCATGGTTGATCATGAATATTTATAAGAAGTTCATTTGTAATGATATGGCACTTGAAACTCCAGTCATCAACCTCGATTCCTCATATGAGGCTTATTTTGGCATTGCATCTAGATCATCGGGAATAGACTGTTGCATGAACCACAATAGTAATCTGATTGCATTGCGTTCTCAGTATCTGTGTGGAGAGATCTCCTTCTGTATTTTTGCACCAAAACCTCCAGAATATCATTTGGGTAATTTGCCCTCTCTCAGGACCATTCTGCCATTTTTGTAGTATCCTCTTGGGCTTTAAATCTTATTCAGTTTCCACCCTTCTGGAGCCAGCATGCATTTAGTTAAGAGACACAGACTAGCTTTGAGAATATAGAGCAGTTTAAAGTAACACTAAACCAATACCACCCAACAGTGCATTAATAGCAGGGCTTCACTTCACAGTCATAATTAGCAGGTAGCACAAAGTCTATGGCTCTCTGTATCAATTTGAATATGTGCATGTTAATTTTGTGGGCCGTCTCCTCATCACCACACCCCCCCCCCACTTCATTTTGTTAGACTTCCTAATTTGTCATTCTCTGTTACTTCAATTGTGTCTCTTCAAAGAATGTCCTGCTTTGACTGTTCAGGAGAATACCAAGATGAAAGTTTAGGGTTTGTAGTTTCTAACTTTCCAATTATACAGCCCACTCTAGAAAACAGGTGAAATTGAATCTGTCAGAATTTTTTAGAGATATATTTACATGGATAAATATATGACGACGTGCAATCCATAGAAGGTCTGATTACAGGCATCTTTATCACAAAGGTACAACAGATGAATAAATTTTGCATTTGGAAAAGAATTTATAGGAATAGGTACTTCTACACAATATATCATGTAACATTGAAGTGCCAGAAGACTATGTGAAAGCAAATTAATTCTAGGCACCATGCATGTTTCTAATATTAAAAAATGGGACCATAAGATTACCTTTGTCAAATATAGAGAAAGGAATCGAATTGTAGAGGTTGGCTGAGAGTGACTATTCTTAATATCAGTACTGTTTTAATTTATTTTTAACTGTAGCAATATTTTCTAACAGACCTGCTCAGAGATGTTATTACACACCATTGCAGTAAGTGGGATTTTAACCTAGGTCTCTTAGCTCAGAAGTAGGAACACTACCACTGTAACCACAAGAGCCTCACTGAATACTTGTATGGCTGATCCAGATAATTTCTATGTGTTTGATAAGATCTCTCAATAGGTCGATTAGAAAATATTTATAGATATTCTGGATACACAAACAGGTCAGATGTTGGGAATATAGGTAAATCTCTGATGGATGCACAAGGATCCTTTGGGGCCTTGGATGGAGGTAATGGGGACAGTGTAGGTGCAGGTTTTGCAATTCTTGTGGTGGCAGGGGAAGGTGCTGGGAATGGAGGACTGGTTGGTGGGGGTGTGTGGTCTACTCTATCCATTGCACTCGACGGGGTCGCCTCTACACTGGGGAGACAGGATGCCAACTTGTGGAACGTTTCAGAGAATATCTCAGTGACGCATGCACAAAACAACCCCATTGCCCCGTGGCCGAACACTTTAGCTCCTCTTCCCACTCCGCCAAGGACATGCAAGTCCTGAGCCTCCTCCATCGCCAAGCCCTTACCACCCTGGAGGAAGAATGCCTCACCTTTTACCTCGGGACCCTCCAACCATACGGGATCAATGTGGATTTCCCCAGTTTCCTCATTTCTCCTCCCTCCACCTTATCCCAGATCAAACCTTCCAACTTGGCACCTCCCTCTTGACCTGTCCTACCCATCCATTTTCCTTCCCACCTATCCGCTCCACCCTCCTCACCCGCGTAACACCTTTACCACCAACTTCATCTACCTATCGCATTCCCAGCTACCTTCCTCCCAAGCCCCACCCCCTCCCATTTATCTCTGAGCCCCCTTGGCCCACAAGCCTTATTCCTGATGAAGGGCTTTTGCACGAAATGTTGATTCTCCTGCTCCTCGGATGCTGCCTGACCGGCAGTGCTTTTCAAGCAGCACACTCTTTGACTCCGATCTCCAGCATCTGCAGTCCTCACTTTCTCCTAATCAGTTGTTGCAGTCAGTTCTTCTATAATGCGATGGTTGCATTCTTGTGCACCGCTGCATTATTGAAAAATCATTCTTTCGAAACAATGTTTAAAGTGTTGGCAATGTAATTGCATTACAGCCAATACATGCTTTAAAAGTTCGTGTTTTAGAAACAGCGTCCCCAGTTCGTCAATCATGTTACAGCAAATTTACATTGATGAAATGCAAGTGATATCAGAACAACCTGTATTGTCTGATGGTCAGTAACTGGAATTTGGAGGTACTGTAATTTGAGTCTCAGCAAATTGCCACTTTTCAGACTTACACTGCTTATTGAATTGTGCATTCTTGGTACTTTGCTACTGTATGCTTCTATGAATTATTTATGAGCTGGTGCAGTCCATTTTGCAACTCAATATATCTATTTGAATAGATACCACATGCGGCAAGAAAACTGCAACAAAAGACATTACTGATTGCTGAAAATATCATGGAGGTACAAGCAAAGACTTTCGTATTGTCCAATGTTATTAATTTAGATATGCTTATAGCCTTTCGTTAGGTCAGTTGCTCCCTTAAATGGTCTGCTTTTGAAGTAGATTTGAATCACCCTTTCCTGTATTTATGAGGATAGCAATGACAGCTGGTCCAGACCACAAGGGGAATATATTGTACACCTACCATTTTGTACAGATTCCAGCATCTGCAGTAATTTGCTCCTACGTTGTGCACCAGTCTTTTTGTTCTGCACTGGTATTCTGTGTTTTCCCATAATTTGCCAAAAGACGGACTAATTTAACATTCATGAAGTTTCATTCAAGCTAAGCTTCTTTATTCCACCACATGTAAAAACATAAGAATTAGAGGGGAATGGCTTAATTAGCTTACAAATATACGAAAATACAAAGCTTTTGCCTTGCAAACCAAGAAGTGTTTCCTGTCTTCGCCCTCTTTCAATATTCATTCTCTTAACCAGACTTCAAACTCACCAACATACCTTGATGTGTTCATTTTGAATTTGAGAAACCTTTCCTGTAGTTTTCACAGAGCTCATAAAATACTTCCAACACAAAAGTGCAAAGTAACATGATTAATGAATTGTCCATTAGTTTTGCACCTTGGAGGATTATCTTCCCATCAGCATTTCACTTATCAGTAGACATGATAAACTTACACAAGTTGGAACATAATTAACAAAGCATCCATAATCATTTCTACCATAACTATGCTAGGTTCCCTTCTCTCTAATAACTACTTAACTGTTTTAAGTGATTAATTAATAGGAAAGCCTATCAATATTTCAATGGTACACAATGCACACTTGAAGTTTGATTCCACAATCAGTGGATGACGCTCACATGACGAACATGTGACCAGTAAGATTTCCCAAATTGAGTGATCTTGACAATGCCAATTGTCAGACCAAAGTTAACTTGAACATGATACTGTTTTCATGGAGAGATGCGCTGTTGAAAATTGACTTTATAAGATTGATAGGAGAGAGACACTGAAGGAAATGGTGGTGTCACACATGACCTTAGGTAGCAGTAGCTATGCCCGCTTGAAAAATGGCTTTGAGTTTGAAAACAACATGGAGGAAAAATATTAAACTGCGTTGTGACAAGAACATCATAAGGTGATTGGTTGGTGCATATTAACATTGTATTTTCTTTTCTCTTAAGTCTAAATCAATAGAAGGGAGCAGCTCGCAAATCTTCTGACATTTAGTGATGTTTTTCAGTACTGTATATTATGTTAATAGAAGTATTTTAAAGTAGAAAGGTTTATGATTTCACAGTTAGAGAAATGGGAAGGCTGCTCTGACCTGTACTCTTCACACCCTGGGAACTCTGGGATCTTTCCTGTATTTTAGATAACCATATGGGCAGCAAGTATTGTCAGTGATACCATCTCACATTCTAGGTTTGGAGCTTCAGCAGTAGGCATCATTGCAGTACATTCATAAGGTTGAGATTTTATGATTAGCAAGTTTATAATCTTGGGCACATTGCAGAAAAAGAGTATGGAGGAGGAGGGGAGTGTATTGTCCAGAAGAATCATACAGAGAGGTCAGAAGTCTCCTGAGGCCATCCCATTTTCCAACTAGTATTCATTCAGATAAGAATGCTGTTTCATATAGGCAGTGTAGCCAGAGCCAAATGCACAGTACCAAGCTTCCTCAGCTCCTCAATAGGGCATAAAGAAATCTGGAAGAACAATAGTTATAGGAGATTCAAGAGTTGGGGGAATAGACAAGCATTCTTGCTGCTGCAGATGTTGCCTCCTTAGTGCCAGGGTCAAGGATGTCACTGAGCAGTTGCAAAGCACTATGAAGAGTTATGGGCAATAGCTAGTAATGGTGTCCATGATTGGTAACGACAACTTGGGGAAAAAAAGTTTGCAGTCCTGCATTCAGAATTTAGGGAGTACATTGGAAATTAATAAGCACCTGGGCTCCATGTTTCTTGGCTACCAAAACTTTAACAATCTGAGATTTTAAACTATTAATTGAGCTGGCGTCTAGTGCTTTGAATGGGATAGAGTCCGGAATCCTAAATATATATATCCCAAACAATTTGGGTACAGTTGTGGAGGAAGCCTGAACTCAGGAGGGCCATTATAACTCAGTGCTGAGTTCTATCAGGCACTGTTTTCAATACTGCAAGGGTCTTTATTTATACAGGAATTTTGAATTTTTACAGCATATGTAAATGCGCTCTAAAGTTGGACAAGTTTTGGAGAATTTTCAAGCTGTATAGTTACTTAAATCTCTAGCATTTTTACAAAATAAAACAAAACAGCCATTGAGATAAAATTATTGCTGTTCCCTCGTTACAATTGCAGTTGCTTGCCAATGACCTAATGGATCTTTATAAATGCTTGAATGCTTTCTGCAGTCTCAGAAGGTGGTACTCTAAACTCACAGCTTATTAATTGACAGCTTATTAACTGCTTTCTTTGATATGGGTTTGTGAATAGGAATTTGATTTTATAAGGTACTGAGCACTTGAGGAGATGAAAAAGTTTTGTATGTACTTTCAAGAGTTGGAGATTTTTCATGTCAGAGCTGGTATACAGCAATGGCTTGGAGGGATGACTGGGCTGCATGGGTTGGCCTGGAGGATAGAAGAGGGTGATTGAAGGGTGTGGTTTGGCTTGGATGGGACATGGAGACTGAGGGTGTGCAAGGGCCTGTGGTCCTAAAACATAAGTGAACAACTGGTATAAAGTCCTACGTAAGATGATTGGTCAGAACACAAAGAATGCCAATGAATAACTAAAAGTTACTCCGGAGGAAGAAATTAGAACACTACTAGAAATGAGCTAGAAATGTAAACATGAATAATAAGAATTTCTGAAGGTATGAGAAACAAAAAAGTAAAGTGAACGTGGGCCTACAGTGAGTGAGACTTGAGTTAATGCCAGATAATAAGGAAATAGTAGATGAAATTAACAAATATTTTCTGATTTTTTCAATATAGAAGATATAAAAAGTTAGTTTTGAGAAGATTTGTAGCTCAGGTTGAGGTTCTGGGTTTAGGTTTGCTCGCTGAGCTGGAAGGTTCATTTTCAGACATTTTGTCACCCTACTAGGTAACATCTTCTGTGGGCCTGATAGCTTCATCCGGAAGCTCACTGAAGATGTTACCTAGTAGGGTGACAAAACGTCTGAAAATGAACCTTCCAGCTCAGCAAGTAAACCTACATCCAGATATAAAAAGTACTCCAGTAATATCTGTTGTAAATTGGCAGGTGGAAGGGAGAGAGTAACATAGCAACATTACAGTCTGTAGAGAAGCAATGTTGAGTAAATTGCTTGAACTGCAGTCTGTCAAATCTCCAGGACCAGAAAGACTTCATCCTAAGGTGACAAATGAAGTGGCTAATGAGGTAGGTGATGCATTCTTTAAAATCAGGAAAAGTTCAATCAGACAGGAAACTAGCAAATATAACTCTTCTGTTCAAAATGGGAGGGAGACAAAAAATACAAAACCAAGGGCCAGTTCACTTGACATCTGTCATGGGGAAGGTATTACATTCAACCACTAAAAAGGTTATAGCTGGGCATTTAGAAAAAAAAATCAAAGTAATTGAGAGGAATCAATGTGGCTTTATGAAATGGAAATCATTCTTTACAAACTTATTAGCGTTGTTTGAATGAATGACATGTGTTGTAGATAAATGGGAGCCTGTGGATCTTCTGTGTTCAGACTTCCAGAAGGCATTTGTTACAACGGGAAATAAAAGCTCATGGTTTGGGGAAACATGTTAGTGTGAGTCGAAAATTGGCTTGCTGGCAGAATTCAGTGTATGCATAAATAGATCTTTGTCTGTTCAGCAGAATTTGATGAGTGGAGTCTCGCAAAGTTCTGTACTTAGGCCTCAACTTTTTTACCATTTACATCAGTAACTTAGTGGAGGAGAGTGAAGGTATAGCACCTAAGTTTATTGGTGACACAAAGATAGGCGGAAAGTATGTTGTGAAGGAGACATAAGGGATTTTCAGGTGGAATAGACAGGTTCAGTGAGTGACCAAAAAAAATCTTGCAGCAGGAGTATACTGTGTTAAAACATGAAATGGACCACTTTGAAAGGAAGAATAAAAATGACCTTAAACAGAGAACGACTGTGGAAGTCTGAAGTGCAGAAGGATTGAGGTGTTTTAATGCAGGGTTACAATATAATACTATGTAGGCATAATACATAATGTGGAAGCCTAATGGGATGCTATTCTTTAAACAAGAGGAATTGAACACAAAAGTAAGGTTGTTATACTTCAATTGTACAGGGCATTGCTGAGACCACTTTTCAAATATTGTGTGCTGGTAAGTGGAGGTGGTTCAGAGAAAGTTTTTTTAAATTGGATATAATTTCTTTGTCCAGTGATTTGAATGTATTTTTATACTAAAGTTAAATTAAAATTGAAAAACTCCCCTGATTGTAAGTTCATAAATATACTATTCCTGATGTCCATGAGTGATTATTAAATGAGTTGAAGCATTAATATAATTTTAAAGAAAAAATATACATTATAAGTACAGCACAACTATTGTGTCTCAATTTTCTCTCTGATTTCAACTCATTATTAAATTTGGATTACTTTGTTTAATTGTACAGATCTCAGAAACACAGTGTACTTCTAAGACAGTATCACAACATGTGATATTCTAGTATAAAGATCCTTGCCTTATTTTCAGTATTCACAGTGCAATGGAGTTAATGTAACGGGCAGTTAGTCAGGCAGACATGTGTAGACATTATGTTACAAACATGTAAAGTAGCTGAAACATCAGTAAGTAGTATGGTCAGAGTCCAGGCCATACGCAAGTCTGAGATATTGTGACATAATGTAAGCAGTTAGTCTTGTTAATAAACATCAAGACATCTGTCTCAACAATATGTGAGTCTTCACAGTGTACATTAAATGGGCTAACTTATAGGAAAGCATTCAAACCATGACATACTGGCAGTGGTGTTTGACCCAAGAAACCACATCAGAGTTTTCTAATAGTTGTGGCAGAAGTTTGAGTTAAATTTGATGATGCCAGAATGGGCATCAAAATGTTTGTATTTTCAGATTCAAATTCCAGATAGTACTCAATAGGAATCTTTCAGCCTGATCTGAGTTGAACAGTGAATTATTACAGGAACACTAGATATAATGGAGCTATGCTGTGCAAACGACGTATTCATAGCTATCTCAGTCTTCCTTCCAAGTTCCTGAGGCAACCCATTCTTTTAAAAATGGGATTTAGTAATTTCACAAAATCTTTAGAGGAGATGATCTCAATGTCTACCCTAAAAAAGTAATTTTCAGTTTTAATCTTTGTACTTCTCCTTTATCCTTTTCTTTCATCTCAGATCATTTATTTGAGAACTTGATTAATTTCAGCCATGGACACAATATCCTTGCTATAATCCTGCAATAAATCACTCCAGATCAAGGTACTCACAGATGGATAAAATTATGCAAGATAATGTGACAGGAACTGAAAGTCATATGAACAGTAATAGCTAAAGTGATCCTGAACTAAGAGGAAATCATAAATACAATTTCTTTTTGCAACCAGCCACCATTGAAGTGAAAATAACCTGTAGTTTATAACACATAAAAAGCAAACTAACACAGTAACTCTTGCTGCCAGAGTTACATTTGTGAAAGAAGAAAAAAAACATTCCATTAGGTACATCACCAGAATAGCCTATAAAATTAATAGGCTATTTTCCCTTTTAACTTCCAGCAAGTTAACCACAATCTAGCAAACTGTAGTCATGATATTGGTCTATAAAATTTCAGATAGACTGTGAAGTTACCACAGTCAATGTGATTGAAAAGATTGAGGGAACTGCCGTGTGAAAGTAAGAAACCTTTATATTCAGTATGTAAACAGGTTTTTCAAGCTATGATAAACAAGGAATCATATGACTCTTTGGAAAAAGTCCAAGTGAAACAGTATGGAAATATAAGCACCATTAATAGAGACCATGGCTGGTGTGCCATTCCCACTAGTGAAACTGAAAGTGATAGTTGTTGCTGTCGTGTCAGCAGGCAGTTTTCACTCAATCTGCAATAAGATAGGCACATGCAATTGTGCGGCAGGTGACTAAAAGCCTGCTAACAACTGTTAATGTGGCAGGTAAGAGCAGGCAATAAGAGAACCACTTTGACAAACAGAGATGATCTGCGTCATGGCCACAACCCACTTGCCAAATTGCATTGCCTCAGTAATTTCATTATTTTCTGAGTTTACTAACTTGTAGCTATTATCTCCAAAACTGTTCCCCATCATTCTTGACCTTTTTTTATTTACTGTCATTCATCCAACATATTGAAGAAGCCAGGTCTATTCCCTCTTCACTCCTCCATAACCCCATTCCACACACACATGTCACTCCCACCCACCTCATCACCTGTTGAATACCCTTCCAGGTCTCAAGCCTCTATGCAAACTGTTAGTCTCCTGCCTCCGGTCCTTGTGACAGAGAAAATTGCTGAACTTAGACTTAGCTGTACAAGAGCAACTGGTGTGTGGTACTTTTAAACAAATGTGAACTGGGAGGCCATGAGGTTACTGTGCAGGGCCACAAGAAAGTGAGGATTGCAGATGCTGGAGAGTCAGAGTCGAAAAGGGTATGTTGGAAAAGCACAGCAGATCGGGCAGTATCCTGCTGCTCAGATGCTGCCTGACCTGATGTGCTTTTCAAATGCAACCCTTTTTGACTCCTATGCAGGGCTGACTTACTCTTGAGGAAAGCACTTAATTGCTACAATGAGCATTCATGGTATGCAAACATATTCCAACTGGGAACCCACACCTAGGTGTGAGACCTGACCCACCCCTATTGTGCTGCCATCTTAGATGTTCAAGTATGGGGTGTTATTTGGGGAGTGGGGTGTGGAATTATTCCTACAATTGTAATCCTGCTTGCACCATCAGGCTATCAGCACTGTGTGCTGGAGGGTTGTCTGAGGAACCCATCAAGCTGATCAAGGTGAAAACCAAGTTGGGTGAACGCCGGGGTAGACCCACTGAAGGGTTCATCTTGACTGCCACTTTGTTTCATGATTCCCAATGATCCTTTCCATTTGACAGCAAGGGCTCTGAGTTTCATTGCCAACATATAAACACATAGAAATGAGCTTCTCTGGCTCCCTGATTTCTGTGTTTCTTTGAGACTTCCAACATCAGCTATATTTTGGTTTCAAGTCAGAAAGGGAGGTTCTAGAGAAGTGAGGATGTACGTTGTCAGTTTAAATGCTGAAGTTGAACCTGCAGCTTACGAGCAATATTGCTGAGAGGATTTTGGCAGATGCAGAAAAGGATAGCACCAGGGATAGATTTTTGAAGAGTTCCTGAAGTAATTCTGGAGATGGGAGGAAAAAGACAGTTATAATGATATAGTTGTTATGCATTTGCCAAAGATTTGATAAATTTAATTTGACCATACCTGTGTAGTTTGAATTGGGAGCATCTCAACAACAACATGCATTTACAAAGCATCTTCTAGGTAAATGTAGTGCACAAATATAAAGTAGTTAAGAGATGGATCCCAAGGGAATAAAACAAAAACAGACAGAATGTGTATGGCTCTGAGAACAAGAACCAAAATCTCAAAAAAGAACAAAGAATGGTGGATGCTGGGAATCAGAAACAAAAACAGAAATTGCTGGAAAAACTCAGCAGATCTGGCAGCATCTGCGGAGAGAAAACAAGCACAAATTCTCAAAGCAATGCAACTGCATAAGAAGGAGGTGACTGTATAAAGTAGAAGTAAACATTTCTAATTTACATATAATAACTTAATTTTCTGAGATGAATACAAGCTAAGTTGATTAAATATGTAAGCTATAATTCAGTGCTGTTAAGTGCAACCACAATCTGAAGTTTTATTGCCTCCCTGCTAATGGGTTGAAGAATGAAAATTTGCAGCTGAAGCAGTTTGCATGTGAGGGCTAACTATCCAGTTAGCATGGTTTACATAAGAACCGCCACCATGGGTAGAATAGGAATTAGGTTCTGATGGATAAATTTGAGTTGCTAGTTTGAAATATAAATACAAACTTCAGACAATTCCAGAATTGTTACCTCTCCACATGAAAAAGAACAGAGGGATGATTAGATGCATGTCTGGATAATGGTGTCAGAGGCAGGATGTTAATGCATGGGGCATTACCACCAGTACTAGGGAAACAGTGGGTGAACTGCACTATTGGAACGGGATCAAATCATTTGTTCAGCAGTGTTTCCCCAAGTTTTTTCCAATGTGACTTGAATTCAAGGCTTTAAAATTGTTGTGACCTCTTGGTGAAAACGGGGCTGGATCGAGGTGCCTCTTAGAGCAGGAGTATAGCTGTTATACCCGTCAGAGTTCTGTTGTGGCCTTAAAATATCAGCTCATGACTCCACTTGGGGTCCCAACTCCCAATTTGGGAATACCTGTCTTAAATGGTGAAAAGTTCTCAGGTTTCCTGCTAGGGTCACTCAGTGCCTCACTGCACCAGGGACCAAGGTTCAATTCCAGCCCCTGTGCCTATGTGGGTTTCTACCAGGTGCTCTGGTTTCCTCTTACAGTCCAAGGATATGCACTTTAGGTGGACTGGCTGTGGTAAATTGCCACATAGTGTCCAGAGATGTGCTGACTAGATGAAGGATTCCAGGAATTGGGTGGGGGCCTGTATCTGGGTGAATGCACTTTGGAGGGTCAATGCAGGCTCAATGGGCTGAATGGCCTCTAACCACATTGTTGGGATTCAATGAAAGTAACCCAAGTCCAATGAATTTCCAGTCATTGGGCAGCATTTTTGTCTTCACTCACAGTGAGGTTGGTGGTGAGGGTCTATTTAATTGGGGAGAAGGTTGTAGCTGAGGACTCAGTCACTGCCACAATCCCAGCAAAACATTTGCTTGGAAACCTGATGGACAGTATTCCCATCCCACAGCCAACTGAAGCCTTTAAATTCTGAACTAAGAGTGGATCACATTCTTTTCTCATTGCATCTCATTCTTAATGGGATGACTGAGGGGGATCCTTTGTGGAGCAGTGGTAGTGTCCCTACCTCTGAATTAGGAAGTTGTGATCAAGTCCCATTTGCTCTGGAGATGTGTGATAACATCTCTGAACAGATTGTTTAGAAAATACATGAAAGAAGATTATACGAGAAGTACAACTGATAGAAAATCTCTGAATTTGCATTTTTAATTAAAGAATTTAGAATACAAAGAGTAAATCTCCACTTTGGGAGGGGCACAGGCAGTTGCATGACAATGTATAAGTCACACAATTTGATTACCAATTTCATTGAAGTCATTAGAAAGAAATTGAATGAGGCACCTTATGGACAGACAAGCCTCTATTGCTGATTTTGCATCTTTGTCAAAGTTGAGTTTTACCTTCCTCGCAAAGTTCACAAAATTAATTCTGTTTGTGAAAGGGTAGAAGTCTGAAAAAGCAATGCATTATCATTAAAAAAATGGGAGGTTAACTCTCTGTAGGAATAATAAAAATCATGAATGCATTTGCTCACATAGAGAGTAAGATGGACTTGCAATACTATCTGACATAGACAGCTTTATTCTCACTTTAATATTTTACGTCTGTATTTAATTGCCATTCAGTTGCTGAGTATTATTATTGGCACATATAAATCAAGTCAAAGAACAGCAGTAACTTGTTCATTTTAAAATTTAGTGTCATGACCCCTGTTTTTCATGAGAGAATACAAAGGTCCTGGTTTCTGCTTTTGCCTCAATTGCGTGTGGTTCCTAGATATCAGTTTCCATCTTGCTCTATTCCAGAGGCTGCCTGCCTTCTCTTCTCTTTCATCTTGAAAATGATCCTCTGTCCTTTTATGATAGTTACAACAGTGGCATGTATCCGATAATGTGGAAAATTGCCCAGGTATGTCCTGTGCAGAAGAAGCAGGACAAATCCAACCCATTCAATTACTGCCCTATCAGTCTACTCTCATCATCAGCACTGCTACAAAGCAGAACTTGCAAATGAATATCCTTTTCAATGATGTCGATTCTGGATTCTTCCAGTTCTGTTCTAGTACTGACCTCACTGTGCACAAGGAAATAGCAGCATAATTAGACTATTCAGCCCCTTAACTTTGCTTAACCAGTCTTAGTCTAAATGTGGACAAAAGCGATGAACTCTAGAGGTGAGGTGAGAGTGACGTAAACCGATAGCATATGACTGAAACATTAAGTAGCCCTAGCAAAATTAGAAACAATGAAAATCAGGGAAAACTCTCTGCTGATTGAAGTCAGTCCTAATGCAAAGGAAGGTTGTGTTTGTTGGAAATCAGTCATCTGAGATTCAGGATATAATTGCAGAAGTTCATCAGGGTAGATATTTTCTAGTCAACTGTGCTGAGATATTATTATACACCAGTGAAGCAGGTGGGACTTGAACCTGGGTCTCCTGGCTCAGAGTAGGGACACTAACACTGCATCACAGAGCCCACAAAGCTCCTCAGGGTAGTGTTCTGACTGAAATAATTTCAGCTGCTTCATCAATGATCTCTCCTCTATTATATGGTCATGAGTGGAGATATTCACTGATGATTGCATAACATTCACAATATGCAGCAAGACCTGGACAACTTCCAGACTAAGGCTGATAAGTGGCATATAGCATTCATGCCACACAAGTGCTGAACAATGACTACCTCCAAGAAAACAGATTCTAACCATTTGCTCTTCACAGTCAATGACATGACTATTGCTGAATCCCCCATTATCAACAGCCAGGGGATTACCATTGACCAGCAACTGAACTGGATCTGTCATATACATAATGTGGTGACAAGAGCCAGGTCAGAGGCTAAGACATCTGTGGCGAGTAACTCACCTCCTGTTTCCCCACTGCCTGGCTACCATCTGCAAGGCACAAGTCAGGAGTGTGAAAGGTGCAGCTCCAATGTCACTCAAGAAGCTTGACACCACGCAGGACAAAGCATCTTCTCCAGGATAATGGGCAATAAATGTTAGCCTAATCAGAGACATTCCCATTCCTAGAATAAATAAAAGAAGATTCACAAAATAATTGTCTGTCTAGCTGCAAGTTCAGAAACACTTTAACAGAAATGTTCTATTTATTAGAAAATCAAATATAATAAATATTTGGGGCCATTGTGATGCATAGAATCAGCACATTGGAATTTTGGGTTCAAATGCAGACTAGGATAGCAGATTAAAGTCCTTTTTTCCTGAATGCAAAGCCCCTCTGTGCTTTTAACTTGAGCAATCTCAGTAAAGATTGTCATGCAACTAGGACCATGAAACATGACATATAATAAGGTACCAATTTAGTGATCTCACTCAGGAGAGGTTAAGTGGATCATTATGGGGAGACTGAATAGTGTCATTATGGTACTTTGAGTGAAGGAATTATACTCTATGTGTGTATTATCTGATCATGTCATCAGAATGGATATGGTGACGAAAATGGTAGAAATGTTTGATTTACCAACGGTAATACCTCCTATAACAAGAACATAAAACAAGTTAAGGACATAGATTTGACACAGAAGTTCTTTTAAAAACTGGGCTAATATTTAGTCCTGATTGAATGGAAATTGAGGCATTTTATATTAGAATATAATTCATTATCAGAGCTTTATATAAGCTGTTCTGAAAATGATTCGTTGGCTTTGTATTTCAGAAGAACAACATCCACAGGTTTTACAACGATATGCATGGTTCATGCCTATATACAAACAAAAGGAGTTGTAAAAATTTAAAACCACTTGATCGACAGCTATCTGCCATAGTTCATCCAGGGTTAGGATGTAAATCAATCCAAATGTACTTAACTGACTTCTAATGTGTTGCTTTGGCCAATCTTGAAAACATATGTGAAATGGTTACAGTATTAAAAAGGCAAGCCTTTTGGCAGGTCCAAATGTAATATGCAATCTTCCTCCTAATCTAAATGCAGCTGAAAGTCATAAACCAGAAACTTGTAGGTTTACCACTCAAAAAACTAACGAGAATATTGGACACAATTTTCATAGTGCTGTACGTCTCACATCTATTTCCACTGAAGGTGTGATGTGTATTGGCTGACACACAGCAGTAATGTTGCAGAATAAATTGGGGCAAGACAAATTGTGTTTGGTCCTTGTGTGTCACACTGGTGGCCTGTGTGGAGAAATTCCAGTAGAGGAGGGATGTACTGTATTGATGAAGTGGTGATGGAAGAACATCAGTGCATTCTTGTTCTTATTTCCTGCAACAACTGCTGCTTCTCTGCCTCCTACTCTTCATAACCAAGCACTTCCTTTCTCCTGCAGACTTCTATAAGTTGGAGTAGCAAATATCACTCACCGCTCTGGTTGAAATCTTCAGACAGTTTATTCAATAAAAATTGCTCCAGTATTAAAATACTGACAGTGTTCTGGAATGGGTTCCAATGAGATCTTCTTCACAATAATCAACATGAAATGGTGAATACCCCTTTAAGTAGTTCTTGAAATCAACATCAATGCTATGTTTACTCCCAATAGTAATTGAGGCAAAATGGTGTGTGACCTCTTTAATGATCACTACATGCCTTTTAAGGAGACCTCAGCTGCCGAACCAATCTTCAGGTGACAATTGTGAGCACTGGCTTCATTTCCTTTACCAGCACCATTGCAGCGTAAGAATCTTATCTTGGCATAAGAATCTTATATTTAAATTTCTGTACATTTTGTTGTGCAAGTGTGGAAACAGACCATTTGGCCCATCAGGCCAAGCCCCTAAAGAGCATCCCAATCAGGTCCATCCCCCTCCGACAGTATAACCCTGCATTTCCCATGGCTAATCCACCCAGCCTGTACATCACTGGATAGCATGGGCAATTGACCATGACCAACCCATCTAGGCGCACACCTTTGGACTATAGGAGGAAACCCGACCACCCGGAGAAAATCCATGCCGACTTGGGGAGAATGCATAAACTCCGTACAGACAGTCACCTGAAGATGGAATTGAACATCTATTCCTAGCACTGTGAGGCAGCAGTCCTAACCACTGAGCAATTGTGCTGCCCATTTCAGGGAGGAGATTCCATTCAGGGCTCCTTCAGAAATGTGGAGCCAGACTTCCATTCTGACAGATATCTTGTCATGCTGAACTGTTAGGTGAAGGCAAACCAAGGCCCCCTTTCTCAGTAATCAGTTGCTATATACTGAAATGTTAAGGTTTAGAATTACACTCATTTTGACAGCTGCTGTCAAACAATAAGTAAGAATGCGGTTTGGGTGTAGTTGGATACAATGATGTGGGTATCTAGGGTATTAACTTGCTGGTTGCCAAGAGGTAAGGTGCCAGGTAGGATGACAGGGGCAAAAGGTCCAGGTAAATGATGCAGTGATGAAGGTAGTTTGAGCTAGGTGGGAGAGATCTGGTCTAGAGGGAAGCAACAGACATTGGTGTTGGATTCTGGGGGGCTATTCAGGTACAGCTTAAGGGGGTGGATCAGATCCTGGGGGTGAGGACACTGAAGGCAGATTAAGTTTGGAGCAGTGAAGTTTCCGGATCCTGGGAGGAAAAGGCAGATTGAGTCTGGAGCAGGGAAAGAAGGGCAAGGGACATGCCTGAGTTGGTGGAGGTAGATTGGGCCTGGGTAAGGGGAAAGGCATAGGAAGGAGGGAGTTGGTCCAGAGAGGGGCAAGTGGTGAGCAGGTCTAGAACAGGTGAACAGGGATCAAATCCCAAGGGTAAAATGAGGCTGGGTATGCAAGGGGAAATTGGGGACAGGTGCTGGAGGTGAATGGGATCAGGTCAGGAGTGGAAGAAGGGAGTGGTGCAGGGTTGGCATGACATGTGGAATATGGAAATGATCTGGGAGAGCTATAACTGGGAGGTGGGGAAGTGAGGTAAATATGTGATCAGAAGAATTATACTGGACTTAGATTATGTATTTAACAGTCTTAACTTTCCTGGGAAACAACTTATTTGAATTCATCAAAATCTTCTGAATTCTCTAAGTTGAGTGGAGGGTGGCTTTCAGGGGGTTCCATAGGTAGGGGAATTGCCAACACAATCTTCAGTTTCCTGGATAACTCCTTTGGAGTCTGTTGCGATAAGGATTCTGCAGTGATCCCAATTGCAACTTGCATCTACACTGGAATAATGTAGGTTATTTCACTCAGCTGAGTGAAAAATCCAGATCTTTCTTTAAACCTGAATTTCTTTCCTGTGGCAGACTGTCAGTGGAAATTGAATGCTGTGCTGGCTGTTCAATTATTGTCGTGTGTCAGTTCACATTCTTGGTTGCAGTAGCAAGTCTATCTACTTTTTACTTACTGTGTGAAATATAAGGCAGTTTGTGGTTCTATAAATCACACACTGAGTCATTAGTTTCTCATTCACAGTCAACTCCAAACTTAAAATATACAACAGCCGCCTCAAGACCACTCCACTGCAAACAGAGCTTCCCTTGATGTACAGTAACCAGCCAGACATTTTGACCAGACTTACATCCTTTCTGTAACACAATCCATTTTCCAGATGAACATCTGCAGTGTAATAAAGTTCATGGTGAGGAAGAGTGGGTTTAGGCTGGCAGCTGTTTCTGTAAAGTGTGTGCGAAGTTTTTCTAAAGCCTTTTTGTCAGAAAAAACTTGATATTATTAGATGGCTCTGTATACAATTTGTACATACGCTGCTGAAATAATTGCCTTGTTGCAACAATTAAAATTATCTATTGCCTCCACTGATGACTTTGAATCCTTTTCCTGGTGCATATTTCAATAGCAAAGTTTTTTTCCCCTCCTTATTGGCACAAACTGATACTGAAGCTAAGCAAATGGGTTATTGTATAGACAGTAGTCATTTTTTGTGGTTCTTTTCACATGATTAAAAAGATGTGGTTCTCATTTTCCCTCACTCATATCTTTTTTTTCAGTCCGAGTGTGGACGTGGGCCTACGAGGAGGGAGCTCCACTCAGGGGCGATCAGACTTTCTCAAGCGATTATATTCCTCTTGGCTCATTATACATCTATGCATTGGTAAAATGCCAAATTTTCTGAGCAGCAGAGTGGGAAACTCTACTCTTCACCAGGACCTTGTAAGTTTCAACTTCTGGGCACTGTGTTCAAAAGACACCCAGACAACATTTCATTCTCTGCAATACAGGAGCATTAATACAAGCTCTGCTTGTCATCCCAGTAGCTCAGTGGTTAGTACTGCTGCCTCACAGCACTCTTGACTCAGGTTCGATACCACACTCGAGCAGTTTGCCTGTGTGAAGTTTGCATGTTCTCCATGTGTCTGCATGGATTTCCTCCGGGTGCTCCAGTCTCCTCCCACAGTCTGAAGATGTGGAGATTAGGTGGATTGGTCATGGTAAATCACCCATAGTGTCCAGGGATGTGTAGGTTAGGTGGATTTTCCATGGGAAATATAGGGTTACAGGGATAGGGTGAGTAGGTGGGATGCTCTTCAGAGGTTTGGTGTCGACCTGATGGGCTGAATGGCCTGCTTCCACACTGTAGGGGTTCTATGAAAAATACTCCTGGAAATGTCAGGGACATGTAGTGCCATGCTTTAGAGATACTTCCTTAGAGGTCTTCCTGAAGGATGTCTGAGAGATATGAAGTTGTTTTCTCTAGGGGTGAATACAGGGGGCCATCCTGACTGATGATGTCAGCCTCAATACAGATGGTGCTAGAGGTGAATTCCCATGATGGCTTGAGAGAACCTATTCTCTGTGCTGTGCTGTGCTTTGCCACGGTACGTATCACAGACTACTCATTGCTACACACCAATGTAAATGTGAATGAACATTGTAAGATTAACACTGTCACAGGACTGTCATCAGATGCCTCATGTGTAATCAATATATGGTGCAAAGTTGCAGCTACCAACATAACACTGCTTACACTGCAGTGGTATTGCCTCACAAACATTTGCCAGATTTCACACTTAAAAATAAAGGGAGCTACTTAGCAACTCACACATTATTAGCTCACTGACCTTGTTTCACAACCAAGAGCGCATACGCATCTTGATAGCTTTTCTCAAAAGGCTTACACAAGATAAGGATACGATCACAACCAGTGGCTACTGGATGAATACCTTCTCGGTATCACAGGGACACATATCATATCATGCTTTGTCAGTTTTCACACTGAACTAACTTTCAGGGTCTGGCTTTCTCCATGGAATGGATGGTGCCTGACCGTGGACAGCCAGGCTTAACAGAACAATCAGTATCTGCCTGCTATTTATAGGATCATTCAGTCTATCATTTGAGCCATGGATGCATTCATTGACTGTCTAGGCTAGAGAAGGCCAACAGATCTTGACCCTGTCCCCACTCCAGATATCCAATTCTCTCAGTGGGTAAAGGTGGTGTTATTGTACCTTTGCAGAGAGGTGAGAGACATACATCCAGGCATCATCATCTCAGGACATGCCAGAGATGTCCAGACACACTATCTCCCCTCAGCTGGCCATCGGAAGATGAGGAGATTGTACCTGGACCACTGTAGGAGTCGCCCACCACGCCTGAACTCTCTGGGTCTCTTGTAACACAGGACATCTGCCAAAGTCACCTGAGGCCAACTGACAAGGCAGTCAGCAGGCTTCCTCAAGCTCAACTTGGGGGCGGCACGGTGGCACAGTGGTTAGCACTGCTGCCTCACAGCGCCAGGGACCTGGGTTCAATTCCCGCCTCAGGCGACTGACTGTGTGGAGTTTGCATGTTCCCCCCGTGTCTGCGTGGGTTTCCTCCGGGTGCTCCGGTTTCCTCCCACAGTCCAAAGATGTGCGGGTCAGGTGAATTGGCCATGCTAAATTGCCCCTAGTGTTAGGTAAGGGGTATATGTAGGGGTATGGGTGGGTTGTCACTTCGGCGGGTCGGTGTGGACTTGTTGGGCCGAAGGGCCTGTTTCCACACTGTAAGTAATCTAATCTAATCTAAACTGTGACTGCTGAGTGGCACCAAGATGTGTTGGTAAGAAAAGAAGAATTAAACAACACTTGAGTCACTTTGGGCAGAAGGGTGTCAACCTTCTGTACAAACTGAAATTTGACACACGTATAGTACGTTGTCTTGTGGTCTTTTACAACCTGTTAATGCTTCTGACTATTTATGTTTCCTTTTCTGATTGCCTTGAGGGGTGCTGATTACTATACTCATGCACATCATGTTCAGCACTGTATTGAGAACTGAGGCTGTCATTCTCTGCTGCCCTCTGGGAGGAACATAATTATAAATTGGGAATGCTAACTCGATGTTTGGGTTTTGAAGAGTAAATCAGCATAGTTTGGTCCCTCTATACAGCATTTTTAACAGTTGAATACCCCTCACAAATTGAGGTTTGGTTCATATAAATGTAGCCTCCATGAAATTATACCTAATTGCATACTTGTGCTCTGACCAGGAAAATGAAGAGGAGGCTATTGGTGCTAAGGGAACAAATTAACTTATAATTACTGGCAATCCAAATATCTTAAAGTCTTAATGGTGTGAAACAAGCATTTCCTTGAGAGCAGGATTGCTTCTGTACCATAATTGTCTCAGTTATGATTGTCCATGTGATAATACAAACTCTTTGCATTATCTCATGGACAATGAAGAAGGCATTTGGTATACTTGCCTTTTTTGGTAAGGTGCAGTGAGTATAGGAATTGGGAGGTCATGTTATGGCTGTACAGGGCTACTTTTGGAATATTGTATGCAAGTCTGGTCTCCCTCCTACAGGAAAGATATTGTGAAACCTGTAAGAGTTCAGAAAAGATTTACAAGAATGTTGCCCGGATTGGAGGGTTTAAACTAAAGGGAGAGGCTGAATAGGCTGGGGTTATTTTCCCTGGAGTGTCAAAGATTGAGGGGTGACCTTATAGAGACTTATAAAATGATGAGGGGCATGATTGGGTGAATAACCAAGGTCCTTTCATTGGGGTGGGGGATTACAAAACTAGAGGGTGTAGGTTTGGGATGAAAGAGGAACGATATAAAAGTGTCCTAAGGGGAACCTTTTCATGCAGAGGGTGGTGCGTATGTGGAATGAGCTGCCAGAGGAAGTGATGGAGGCTGGTACAATTACAACATTTAAAAGGCATCTGGATGGATATATGAATAGGAAGGATTTAGAGGGATTTAGGCCAAATGCTTGCAAATAGGATATCCAGTCAGCATGGACAAGTTGGACCAGAGGGTCTGTTTTCATGCTGTATATCCCTATGACTCTCTGACGTGATAAATCTAGCTGGTACCAGATTCTCTCAGGTCTGTCTGCCACATCTCAGTACTTCCCCGGAGATAGCTGGTTGCTCTTTCTCATGTCATTGAGCTAAATTGCCCTGATAAGTGTGGCTCCAGCGACACTCAAGAAGCTTGACACCATCCAGGTCAAAGCAGATTGCTTGATTGGCACTACATCCATAAACATCCACTCCCTCCACCACCAATGCTCAGTAGCAGCAGTGTGTATTATTTGAAAGATGCACTGAAGAAATTCACCAAAGATGCTCAGACAGCACCTTCTAAACCCACGAAGGTCAAGAGCAGTGTATGTGTGTGTGTGTATATATATATATATATATATATATATAGCTCCTCTCCTTCAAGCTCCCCTCCAAGTCAATCATCATCCTGACCTGGAAATGTATCACCATTGCTTCATTGTCATTGTATCAAAATACTGGAATTCCCTCCCTAACGGCATTGTGGATCAACCCACAACAGGTGGACTGCAGCATTTTATGAAGGCAGTTTACCACCACCTTCTCAAGAGCAAATAGGGATAGGTAACAAATGTTGCCAAGCAGCCACATACAAGAAATTAATTTTTAAAAGTTGTGCAGGTTACAGCAAGCAATCACTAATCCAGTGACTCAGTTCAATGAGTACAAAAGGTCAACTCCATAGCAATTCAGGCAATAGAAGCATAGCCTCAGAAAACCAATTGTTCATTCAATGATGGATCAATAGGTTCAGAGGCAGCATTGCAGTGCTGTTCAGCATCAGTCTGAGGATTGTATACCAAGCCTATCAAATAAGCCTCCTGGTGTGCCTCATGTCACCCATAGGCCACCAATGAATATGATGCAGTTGGATCAACATTTGAGGAACCTGAGAGTTGTGCTGTATGAAAGCCTGGGACAGCGTCCTGAATAGCAGCCACCCGGCTGCCTGTGGTCACAAATGAACTGGACATTGAGGGAGTGAAATCTCTTTCTTTCAGGAAACTAACTGAATGATGCCAGAGAGTGCTGAGTGCCACACATGTGCAGTTGATGACCCCTTGTACCTGAGAAATGCCAGTAATGGCAAAAAATGAGACAGTTTGGATATCTCGGTTCACCAGGTCCATGGTGCACTGGACAACCTGCACTACATTCCTGAGTCAGCCATTGATGAACTTGTGTCCTGCTGATTGGGAGATGGCACACATGTCTCCAGTTGAGGTTTGGAAGGGAGCCATTGGTTAGCACGTGCCACATGCATGATGATGCCTCCCAACCTGTGTGGTTGCAGAATTCCCTCAGGAGATGGCAGATATTTGTTTTCCAGAACAAATTGGAAAAGCAAATGGTATCTATAAGGTTATTGCAGTCGTGCAGGAATTATACAGGAATAGTTTAATTTTTGAGATGAAGGTGCTCAATGTACAGTCCTGCACCTCTCACCTGCTCTGACAACAGCTGACATCGACGCACGCAAGGAGCAAATCGTATGAAATGATCGCCGCTGGGGTCACCCTATTGCGATCAGAGGTAAGCGTTCTTCGAAATGCCATCCCTTAATTCTTCAGCGACATTATAGCCAAATCACACTGCTGAAACATGCTTTATATGCTACCTGTATCAGGAATGTGAAAAGTTTGTTTTCCATTTGGATCTTGACGTCGTGAAGTTCCCCTCGGTTTCTTCTGAGGTTGCTCATGTGTTGGGTGAAGGCCTGCCTTGTAGACACCTTCACATGCTAAGGAGCACCCTCATGGCCCAAGATGTGTTTTCTTCTTCCGCATTCTGCTATGTGAAAAATCGTTGTGACCTTGATCTTTACATTGCTTTCCATGCATATGACAATTCCCTACAAGTGACTCTGGTGATCTTCATATTCCCTATGATATGGACAACAATCTTTGGCTCAACAGTCTGCAGAACAGTTTCATTTGCTTCTGCATGACACATATAGAATAATCATCTCCCCATCCCCATCGCTACCAACCCCACTGTTGGTGAATCTTAGGTGCCCTTCCTCTCAAGGTTAAATGAATGATGAGACATGTTTGGGACTTTGTTGTTAGGAGATAATAGAACTTTTTCTTATTTATTCTGTTGTGAGTACTTCCTTTCAGTGCAAAGGCCTGAACTGAATACTTTTGCAACTGTAATTTTCAATTTTTGTTTGTTTCCATCAGTAGGATGTATTAGCACTGCCCAAGGTCAAGTCAAACACACCATTACCCAGCGCTATTGACAATAATACCCTTTAAGTTCCATTTCTGAACTTAACTTTCTACTTACATTTATCTGAATCTTTAATATTGATCCCACTTTTGACTTTGCCCCATTTTGTGTTGAGTTTTTTATTTAAATTGAGCTCCACTTGCCTGTCCCAGCCATGACATTGCCAGTGTGTCTGCCTCACTTGAGCGGGTTTGTCAACCAGTCAGATTTTATCCCTTGTGGATAATTAAGAATAATTAAGAACTCCATATGACTGTGACTTCTGATGATTGGTTGACCCAGTGAGGCGTAACCCCTTACATTAAAAACGCTTGCACAAATAAATGACTTGGTTTTGAAGGAATCAAATTACTGAAGGGGTTTATACTCATTGGCACTTGAAGGGAGATTATAAGACTGCAAGAAGAAGGAGTAAAAGCAGACCCTTCAGCTCATCAATAGAAATAAAAGCCAGCAGACCATTTGCTTTTCCTATTACCTACTGAACTTGAATGCTAGGTTTTTGAGATTCATGTACTAAGCAGTCTGTCCAACTAGGTACATAGTCTATATGCAATCAGATTTGGAAACAAGATGATTTCTGTTTTTTTTAAATAAGATTGTGGCCAAAAATGTAATTCCAATGAAGTTTCATAGCATACTAAGGATTGCAAAAGAGTGGACCAGCCTGAAAGGTTCTGAGAAACTAATACTACAATTTGAACCCGCTGACAGGAAATTGAACTTTTGATTCCTGTCCTTCTAAAAGTTCCATGTTGACCTGGAAGTTTCCACCCTCTGCCTCCAAGAAATATTTAGCTTGGGGTATTCACTGGGGTATTTAACCCCAGTGTCCACAAACAGAAGGGTATAATCACAGCATGACAAGTCTACATCGGTTATGCAGGTAAGACTTCATTATAAATGCGGATGTGAGAATTAATAACATGTGAAGTTGACAGGAAATGCACGCAAACCAAAACTGTTTTCATAACACAGTCGTGTTAAGGTGGTAAAATGCCCTGAGATGATTCATAGAATCACATGACTGATTGCCAAACAAAATATAACGCAAAGAGTTGGATTTTAACCATAAAGAACAAAGGCTTGAGTTGAGTAATTTCCTGAACCGGTAAACTGTTACTTTTAAAAGGGCCCTGCCATCACATTTTCAATCAGGAAGAAGCAATGGGATGGAGTCAGATTCACTACCAATGGAGTGGCAGTTCAAGATGGGAAGATGAAGAAGATGCAGAGATGCTTCAGTGTGTTTTAGAATAAGGTGAGTGAGTGGTAAGCATATAGCAGTTGAAGCATAATGTGGACAGATGTGAGGTTATCCACTTCACTAGCAAAAACAAGAAGGTGGATTATCTGAATAACAACAGATTGGAGAGAAAACAAAGGTGCAATGAAACCTGGGTGCTGTTGTTTAAGTAAGCATCCAGGTACAGCAGACAGTGAAGAAGGGAAATGGTATGTTGGTCTTCATAGCAAGAGGAGTTGAGTACAGGAGAGGGATGTCTTGTTGCAATTCAACAGGGGGGCCTTGGTGAGGTTACACCTAAAATATTGCATGCTGTTTCCTGCTCCTTATCCGAGGAAAAATGCTCTGATCATGGAGAGAGTGTAATAAGTATTTACCAGCTTGATTCCTAGAATAGTAGGACTATGTATGAAGAACTATGGATCAGTTGGAACTATATTCACTAGAGATTAGAAGAATAAGAGAGATATCATAGAAACCTATAAAATTCTATCAGGTCTAGGCAGGGTAAACGCAGGAAAGGTGTACCAATGGCTGGGGAGTCCAGAATCAAGTGTCGTAGTCTCAGGATACAGGACATTAGGACTGATGAGGAATAATTTCTTCATTCAGACAATGGAATTATCTACCACAGAAAGCGGTCAAAAAGAAGAGAGATATAGTTCTCAAGGCTGTAGGAATCAAAAGTATGAGGCAAAAGCAGGAACAGGGTGCTGAGTATTGATCAGACATGGTCATATTGAATGGCAGAGCATGCTCAAAGAGCTGAATGGCCTACTCCCGTTTCTAGTTTCTTTGTTTCATAGAACATGAGTATGAATGTGAGCAAGTACTGAGGTGGTCTGGTTAGAAGACCAATCTTGGATCTTTGGGAGCTCATCCTATCATTTTAAAGATAATTAGGCCTCTAGGTCTCAGAGCTCAGATCTGCTTACTTTCCATCCTACTGCTTCCAGGACCCTGCTGTGACTTCACCACATCATTCAATGTTCACTGACCCAGCTTATAATATAGATCAGGAATCATGCAATAACAAGGGCAATTATGAAAAGTACTTTTAAAACAATCATTCAGAAATCTGTTTAAAAAAAGCACTGCTTATACAATCCTCTATAAATGTTAATGACGCAATCACATAACTTTGCCTCATTTCACATGTTTTTATCTTGTCCAAATAAACATGCAGACCTTGATTTCAAGGGTAGAATAACTTATTAAATTCCTAGAAGGATGATATTCAAGCAAAGCAAGCAATCAATTTCTATCTGTGAAAATAGACCCCTGCTGAACTAATCCAATCATGAGTCCTGGAGCATAGCTTTGCATTTATAATGAGGCCATCTGAAGAAACAGATGTCTAACCATGGAAGTAGTATAAGGAGAGCAAATAGATAGGTAAGAGGCACAGGTGACCTGGAATGTTTTGGGAGTGTATGGATGAACATGTCTTTAAAAATGTTCCCAAATCCAGACTATGGTTCCTAATTCCACTGAGAGGACATGAGTACATGAGCCTGAGAATCTGGCCTGATTCCATAAAAGGTCAAAAGGATCCAATATGATCATGGCTGATCAATATTCAGCACCCTGTTCCTACTTTTGCCTCATACTTTTGATCCTTATAGCCCTGAGAATTATATCTCTGTTGCAAGAAAGCTGTACATGTCAGGAGAGCTCCCCTGAAAGTACGTCTTTATCCTGCAATGGCAAAAAATGCCAGCTATGAAATCAGAGCTGAGAAATGCTAGATTGAGTTTTGTTTGCCAGTTTGAAGGAATCCCAGAACTACAGCCCAAGTCAGTAAAGAGCTATTAGGGCATGTGATCAGAAATTTGGTCCAAGAAGGAGCTTTAAGGAGCATCTTTAAGATGAAGAGTCAGGCAGAAAATCAGGGGTTAATAAAGTGGGGTTCATGATGCAACAGATTCCAGTTCTTTTTAGACAACAGTGAAATGCATAAAGAATATTTTTGAGAAGAAAATCCCACATTCAAAGGCCTTGTCTTTAAATTTACTCTCCAGTTGGTACTAATATATTAAAACCATATATCAGAGGCACTTTAAAATCTGTGCCCTAACCAATGCTGCCTAATCATGATATTGTGCTCAAGTGTAGCATTGCTTTTGAGTTGATGTCAATTTAGATGAAAGGTAGGCGCTCATGTCTTAAACTGGTTCAATAATTTTTTGAAAATGTTACATTGCAGTGAATAAAGGTACAATAGAACCCATTGATAAAGCTTCCTTTGGGAAAAATATAAAAGCTGTGTTGTGCTGGAGAACTTTATGAAGGCATCTACTGTACTTAATTCAGATTCTGTAACAAGAGGTACCATTGGAAAGAAAAATTTTATTTTCAGTAATACATCACAATGATAGAGGCTAGGCCAGAAGATCCATAAATGTATTTCAAGTCATTTATTTTCCATTTGGAAATATGCTTATACTGTTGCAGATCTAATATACAGTGAACAGCTGTGAGATATGATAAATATCTCCAATCGGGAACTAACCATAATTGATTCACGATTTGTCTTTCACCAGTAATATCGTCAGGCACATTCATCATAGAATCATAGAAGATTCATGCAATGTAATATCTCACCGCTGGCTATCATGAACATTCTATGTTTACAGGCATATTTAAGAAAACTCGTTTTGAAGGGATGGCATCATCATGTCAATCTGTCTCACTGCACAATTTACACAAAAGCACAGTCATGTAACCGCTTCATTTATCTTATGACCTCTGTAATTTCAGATTTTTAAATAATGTAATAAATTATATGGCAACAGTCTGAATTTGACACAGTCCTGTGTAAATTTGTTTTCATTCAACATGATGTGATGTTTTCAATAAAATGTGTTGCCTGCAGAAACTGAGCAGCCCTTTCATAGTAAGCGCAAGTCTTGCATCAGCCAAACAAAAGACTTTTTTATTGATTAATAATATTTATACCTGAAACAAAGTTGTGAAATTTTCAAAGTGCTAGTAATTGAATGTTGTTCTAAGTTTTATTTGGCGTTTCTTCCCTTTTACTGATCGACCTTCATGAATGCTGTTGTCTCCAATGCAAAATCACAATTATTCATTTGTGATCATTGATAATGAAGGCCAAAGATTATTTACCTAATGTTGGCAGAGCAGTTAAGCTTGATTCTACCCTCAGCTTCTCATGCATAAACCCCTTAGCAAAAGTTTGCTGAATACAGATCAGGAATGGAAATCATGGCTAATTTTATTCTTCTTAACTAAGATACTTGCAATGGTTTTATCGTCACAACAATAACAACAATATTTCACTGCAACAATACTGACGAAAAAATGAGAAAACTTCCCCGTTCCACTCCATTTCTTCTATTTAATGAGAAAATGTCAGTGTGTGGTCGCATATACAAGGAAACAGGACAGGCTAAGGCCAAGAAAGAAGGTGATGCAAAGGGCAGTGAAGATTTGATCATCATCCACTGTCCTCAAGGAAGTGGTAACAACCGCAACTTTGCACAGGCCCCTTCCTTCCAATATGGTTAGGGATCTGAAAGAAGACTTGAGCATGAAGTTGGCTGCTTCCATCCCATGTCAAAGAAGAAATTGTTAAGAACTCACATCAGGAATGAGAGAATCATAACCTTAAATAGTTTCTCATGGCTGACGTCCCAGGAGCTAAAGCAGGAGATGGACTCAAACTTTATGACAAAGATTTACTGCAGAGAGAGAGGCTGACCTAAAAAGCACTCTGCTGGAAGGGAACATTGATTTTCATGTGATACTAGGTGCATTCCACTGTCCCCCACTGAGACGCTGATGTATTTGCAAAGTCTACATGATTATTCCTATGCACAATAGACAGGTTCAGTATTTTGACTCTCTGAGCTTCAAGAGTCTTTTTAAACATTTCTTATGTAGTAAAATGAACCAAACTACTTCATAGGAGGTTTCTCAAAAACAAAATTTGGCCTGAAGTCACATAATGCAGCATAGGGGAAAGATAATCATTTAGATACGTTTTTAAGATAGTGAGACAAAATAGTTTGGAAGGCCTACACAAATCCAGAAGTTAGAACTAAGGCAGCTAAAGCTTCTAAGGTCCAAATGGGATCAGTTAACTGAACAAAAACTGAGAGGTTAACCTGGGAACTTCCAAGCGTGGGTGGCTCAAATATCTACTGTGTAAACCTGTTGAATCAGCATGAATGTCTGTTCTTCATTGCTGATATTTTCTTGCATATCCTGTGTGTGGTCTTTATGATAATGGCTTCTTTCCAATTGTTTCATTTTTATTCCTAGAAATAATTCACATCTGTCCTGGTTCATGACTTTCATGACAAAATATATTTTGAGCATTTATGTACTTTTCCCCTTGAGCCCCATTGGTGTGGGATGTATCAGTGGGTGTTACACAGTTGGCAGCTTCAGAGTTTATGGGTGTCCAATTTGGGTGGAGCTACACAAGTTAACCCCACCTTCTCTTGGGAATTTTTTTCTGAGCCATTAGCTGTTCCCAGTGTGCCAAAGTGAGCAGAGAGTTAATGCATGTGTCCCCTTTGTAATTCTGAATCAGCTAAACCAGTACTAACACACATTGCTAATGGCTGACTGAGGTTTATTTTTTTTCTAATTTGGCTCATTCAAATCTATTCAATGAATTAACTCACCAAAGACTAGGCACTCATCTGTGAGAAATAATATTTAAAATGTCATCTTGTACCCAACTGTAGCTGGGTTGACCTGATTGAGGGGCCTGGATCATGAAGTGGGGAGAGCTGCACAACCTGGCCTTTTATCCAACCACCCTCTCCCCACCTCACCTGTAACCCCTCCCCATGATTTTCATTTCACTCATTGCTTCTCTTCAGAAATCTAGTGATCATTCCTGTTGGCTACTGCTGCTGGCAATAGAGAAGTGTGAGTCTCTGACTAGCCAGCAGCTCATGGAAATCGATTTCCTGCTAAGGTTTTAGTCCAATGGGAAGCTCATTGTTGCCCGGTAAGTGCCTGTGCTCATGGTAATTGCATGAATGTCCTGGATGAAATCAATCTCCAAACCTATGCCAACATTAAATACCATTCAAAGACAAGGGGGAGAAAGGAAAATTAGAAATAATGACAGATTTCCATTGATACATGAGTTATTTGAACCTTTTTGGCCAATGGCCATAGGACAGCCATTCAGGATACAAAGTCTTTTTTGCAGAGACTCTAAATCTACAAAGATGACTTTATTGGGGAAGAGGAGTGGTTACATTAGATTTGAAGGAGAGTGGGAAAATATGTGATTAAAGGGAACTATTCACAACATCAATGAACCAGGGAGACAGGAAGTTTGGTGAGAATAGGGCTGAGGAAGTAGGATCTGGGTTTCAATAGCCAAGGTGAGCTGGGAGAGGGTATGAGAAGAGATGGGAGAAAAAAAATAGAGAAATAAGTTATTTAAAGACTGGCTTATTCTGGTTCAGTTTAAAATAATGGCATAAGAGGGAAATGGAGCAATGTCAAGCATACAAGGTTTATGCTGGGTCTTAAGACTTTGGCCTTAGTCTTCAAGGTAGAGAGGATTATTTAAAGAAACGATTTGAGTGGAGTAAATAACAGTGCCCTCAGCAATAAGCCTTGATTATTATGTGTTTGTGGCAGAGAGGAGCAAGGCCAAACAACACACTGTTTGCACCCTTTGAAGCCAATATGAAAGCCAAAATGGGTGAAACAATTAGGACGGAAGAGTATAAAGATTTCGGTGAGGATAATAGGATCAGAGTTGGAAGTGTACTGGGCAGAAAAATGGCTGCAGATGGATCAGGGCTAATAATAAGCCAAATGTTAGGCAATTGAGAGAAAGTGCAGTTCAAAGGGATTAATGAGTATGTTGTATTTTCATAAGACACCAAACATTTCTACATTGTTTTGAATAGTTTTGATTTCTTGCAACGTATGTGCAATCTTTAATAATTTCAAATTTAAATTACAAATCTATGATAGCAATTTGAAAGCTATACACGAATTGTAGGTACAGATGATAATTACAAAACACTTGCTTTTATTATTCATAATCTAACCTGAATAATTTCATAACTACTCCCAATTATCTGTTATTTTACATAAAACAATAGATTGACACTGCTCTGAAACGAGCTTTGCTGCAGTGAATTTTCCTTGCAATGTTTAAAATTCAAATTGCATTTTCCTCACTTTGATTTGATGATAGCGAGAATTTAGGATATCTTAGCATCATGATAAAGGGAGGAATGCAGAAAACAAAATACATTACAATCAAGGGTTTTAAGACATTACCCATTATATATTTTAATACTGATGAAAAGAGATAATTAGCATCCTATGAGAATAATTTACAGCAGCTGTTTTAATTATTCGTACCATGTCCTCTGCATTAATTTGTTATCTGAGATATTGTTTATTAGTAGAGCTCTACATGGGCTGCTGCTAAATGAATATCCATTTACATGAAAAGTTCACAGAGGAACATTTAGCCAAAATACTCCCAAATTCAGGACATCATTTATATGGCAAAACCAATTCATTATCGTTAGATATTTACCAAGAATGCTGTTTTATTATGAATGATTACAAGCTAAAATTGCTTGTATTTGAGAAACTTAACTTTTGAGGCAGTAATGCATTTATGTTTTACTTTGATTATAATTTTCTGCCTTAAAATCCTTGAATGCATACTTTGTACAGTCTTTGTTTATACAAGTATTGCAAACACACAGCAATCTTCGTACTTCATGGAACTAAAAACTGCTAGTTTGCAATCTAAACCAATATAAGTATAGCCAGGGGACATATACCGAGTTGGACAACAATCTCAGCAGTCTACTTCTTAACCTGAAAAATTAAACCAATGGCTCGGTAGCACTATTATAGACTGAGCTGGCTGAATCTGAAAGGACAAAACTGCTGCACTGATTATACGTCACGTCATGAGAGACCCAACAAACGGGGAAAAAAAAACTTGGTCTCATCCTTACCAATCTACCTGTTGCAGATGTATCTGTCCATGCCAAAAGTGATAAGATTGACCACTGCAGAATCCTTGTGGAGATGAAATATCATCTTCACACTAAGGAAGTTTCTATCGTGTTGTGTGCCATTGTGCTAAGTGGAATAGATTTTGGCCAGATCGAGCAACCAAGATTGGGCATCCATGAGCTGTTGTGGGCCATCACTAGCAGCAGACCTGTATTCAACTACAACCTGTAAACGTATTCCTCAGCATATCCCCCATTCTGACATTATCATCAAGTTAGTGAATCAATTCTAGTTTAATGAAGACTGCAGGAGGACATGCCAGGAAAAAGGGGTGTCAACCAAGTGAGGTTGCAAGACAGTACTAGATTAGATTCCCTACAGTATGGAAACAGGGCATTTGGCCCAACAAGTCCACACCGACCCTCTGAAGAGTAACCCATCCCTCTAACTAATGCACCTAACACTTTAGCAATTTAGCATGCGCCTGCCCTGCACATCTTTGGATTGTGGGAGGAAACCAAAGCAAGCCCATGCAGAATGTGTAAATTCCACACAGACAGTTACCTGAGATGGGAATTGAACCCAGGTCCCTGGTGTTGAGGCAGCAGTGCTAACCACTGAGCCTTTGTGCCGATCCTAACTGCTTGAATGTTTTTTTGATCAGCATGCAATAGAGCTAGGTATTATTGTTCAGATCTAAACTCTGCAGTCCTTCCCTGTGTAATGGATAGTGGTGAATGACTTAACAACTCACTGGAGGAAGAGGCTTCACAAAAAAACCCGACTGTCAATGCTGGAAGGATCCAGCGCATAAGTGCTAAAGTCAAGGCTGAAGCATTTGCGACAATCTTTAGCATATAGGGGAGAAAGTAGGGATAATATTGGATGGTCCATCTCTGCCTCATTCTGAAGACCCCAGCATCACAGATCACTAGCCTTCAGCCAATTTGATTATTTGCATGTGATTTCAAGAAAAGACTAAAGTATATGGTATGGGTCATGATACCATTCCAGCAACAGTACTGAAGACTTCTGCTACAAAAATAGCCATATCCCAAGCTAAACTGTCCCATTACAGCTACACCATTGGGATCTATCTGGAAATGTGGAGAATGCCCAGGTTATAAAAAGCAGGACAAATCCAAATGAACCCATTACTGCCCCATCAGTCATACTTTTGTTCACAAGCAGAGTGATGAAAGGCTTGTTGACAATACAATGAAGCAGCACTAACTGATCAATAACCTATAATTGACACTCAGTTTGGCATCCATCAAGCCCATACAGCTCCAGATCTCATTATAGCCTTAGTCCAAACATGGACAAAAGAACTAACCTCAAGACAAAAGCTGATTGTCTTTAACATTAAGACAGCATTTGACCAGTTAAGCAATCAAAGAGCCATGGTAAAACTAAAGTCAATGGGAATTGAGAGAAAATGCTCTGTTGGTTGGACTCATGCTTAGCACAAAGAAAGACAGTTGTTGTAAGAGATGAATCATCTCTGTAGAATTCCTCTGCGTAGTCTCCTTGGCCGAATTATCTTCAGCTGTTAAATCAATGGCCTTCCCTCCATCCTAAGGTCAGAAGCAACGATATTCACTAATGATTGCATGATATTCAATACAATTTGCCTCAGAACTTCAGTTATTGAAACAATTTTGACCAAATTCATCAAGAATTGGACAATATTCAGGTTTTGGCTGATAAATATTAAGTAACATAAATGACATATAAGTACCAAAAAGTAGTCATTGCAAACTAGAGGGAACTTAACTTAACATCTAATAGCATTGTTATTACTATCTCACAATCAATATTCTTAGACTTATCATTGACACAAAACTGAACTCTACAACCATATAAATACTATAGGAGCAAGGCTAGGTCAGAGGCTGGTAATTTTGCCTTGAATAACTCATATACTGACTCTCCACCACCACCAACCAGAGCCTGAACACCATCTGCAAGGCACAAGTCAAGAGTGTAATGAAATATTCTCTACTTGATATGGATGTATGTGGCTCCAATAACACTCAAGAAAGTTGAAGGTCTTCAGGATAAAGCTGCCCATTTTGATTGTCATCCAACACACCACCTTAAAGATTACACTCTATCTCACAAAACATGGTTGCAGCAGTATGCACCATTTACACAAGCATAAGATCAAATCATTAAGCTTTCTTATTTTTTAGCAGTTTTCAAGCCTGCAACTAGAAAGACAAGGTTAGAAGGTACGTAGTGACACCACAATTTGCAAGATCCATTCAAGCTGCACATCAGGGCTCAAAATTCATGCTGGTAGTAGGCAGGTTCACCCCCAAAAAGTCCAAAATTCCCTGGAGAATTCGATGATGGGTGCAAACAATGGGAGAAAAGTCAAATCCATACATAGAACTGACAGAATCAATGATTAGTTTCTCCTCCAATCACAGACAGGTTGTCTGTTGCATTTGTTGCTAATTGATCCACCAAAAAGCCTCTCGGTAGCAAAAATGAGAAAGGCTGAAGGAGCAACGAGCAGTTTAGAAAGTAAATGGTTGTAGTGCGGGAGCTTTCTATTGCTATGGACTAGGGGCCAAGGACTGACCTTGCTGCTGTCTGTAGATTTGTGCCAGGGTTGGGGCTTTTGCTGGGGTCACTCTGCTAGGTTTAAGGGGAGGAGTTTCTGTCAGGGTAATGAGGAGTGGAGGGGGTAGGAGGTTGTAACGAGTTGGAGGTAGGAGGAGGCTGCAAGATGTGGGTGAGGAGAGCAGTAGACTGCTAAAGGGGAAGGAGGAGACTGCAAGAGAGTTTGAAGAAGAAATCTGCAAGAGGGTGGCATAGACGGAAGGAAGTTAGGAAAGGGAAGCTTTAAGAGCGGAGGAGGGGGGGACTGCAAGAGAGAAAAAAAGAATTTCAAACTTACTAAAAGAGAAACACTCAGCAAGCTGTGAGCCAGAAAAACCTGAAAACACTTACATAATGAGTTACTTGTGGGCGGCACGGTGGCACAGTGGTTAGTACTGCTGCCTCACAGCGCCTGAGACCCGGGTTCAATTCCCACCTCAGGCGACTGACTGTGTGGAGTTTGCACGTTCTCCCCGTGTCTGCGTGGGTTTCCTCCGGGTGCTCCGGTTTCCTCCCACAGTCCAAAGATGTGCGGCTCAGGTGAATTGGCCATGCTAAATTGCCCGTAGTGTTAGGTAAGGGGTAAATGTAGGGGTACGGGTGGGTTGCGCTTCGGCGGGTCGGTGTGGACTTGTTGGGCCGAAGGGCCTGTTTCCACACTGGAAGTAATCTAATTCTTTCTTTCAGAATATTGAATCTCTAATTTAAGGCTTCACAGATCTGGGTAGGGAGCAATGTAAGGGCAGAGGGAGCTGGGGATTCAAGTGCATAGGTTTTTGAAGGTGGAAGGACCTGATAGGAGAAGTTGACATCTTGATTTTCAGAAAAAGATATTGAGTATAAAAACAGAAAATTTATCTGAAACCTTTCTAAAATTTTGGTTCGGGCACAACTAAAGTATTATATCCAGTTTGGTCATCACACTTTAAGAAGTATGTGAAGATCGATGAAAGAATTCAAAGGAGATTTGCCAGTATTGACCAGGCATATAAGCAAATTTAACTAAAAGCTTAGATTGGAAAAGGTGGGCTTTTTGTCCTTTAAACAGAATAGTTTGAGGGGAAATTTGACAGATGTGCAAGAGATTATGACAAATTTGAATAAGTAGGCAAAGGAAAGCTGTTCCCATTAGTTGATGCCACAAGGACTCAGGGATATGAATGAAAAGTTTTAGGAAGAGATTTGTGCAGGCTGTGAGAAAGAACTTTTATTATCAATCAAGTTGTAGCAATCTGAAACATGAAGCTTACAAGGGAGGTGGAAACTGAGATTGTCAATGGTCTGAAAAGATATTGGATAGGCATCTGAGAAAAGTAAGCCGTCAGTACTGTGAGGATAGAGTGGGAGAATGAGAGAGATTGGATTCCCCCTCCAAAGAAACAGCATGGACTCAGTAGGGTGAATGCCTTCTGTGTTGGAACATTATGATAGCCAGATCTCCAGAGGGCAGCCTCAGTGGCTTTAACGTCCTGATTACATAATTACAATCTCTGTCCACGTTTGTCAATCAGCAGTTGCAATTATTAATTGCTTTGTCAATATTTTCCAGTGAGTTTTATTAAATCAACTGTCGCAGTTTAGGTGACAATTCTAATCAAAGGCTGTTCCACCCAGCAAGGTTACTCTGACGCAGGATGACATAGCAAAGTGCAACATTAAATGAGCACTCCATGCAATAGCACATTTTTATTGTTGATTTTGACCTTTTCAGCATACTCTTCCTTCCTCCATGTCCTGTTAGCAGCTGGAAAAAAAACACAGCAGTTCTGGCAGCATCCGAGGACGCTGCCTGAACTGCTGTGTTTTTCCAGCACCACACTAATCTAGACTCTGGTTTCCAGCATCTGCAGTCATTGTTTTTACCCCTTAGCAGCTGCCTGGAGCCCATGTTCACTGGGTAACTTATTTTGTTCATACTTTAAAGACAATTTTCTAGTATTTGCCCTTTCAGGTAGTTAATTCATAACAATATCCAGATGAAATGGCATTTATTAGAAATACGAGGTCATTGTAAGTTCAATTGTGTAGCAGATTAATGTTGAATATTTCACAGCTACTCTTCATTTCGTTTATTTTTCCCTCCTTGGGCTTTGGATTCTAACATATAATTTTCCAAGCGATGGACTGCATTTTCATTTTGTTAATAGTTCAATCACTGCTACCAAATAACGTTTCCCAGTGAGAATCACTTGACCTGAGTTTTTTTGAAGGAACACAATCACAATAGTCAGTAAATAGTCAGAGATTTCAAGCTGCCTCCGAGGTGTTCTCTGTTCACCTGCTGGAGGTATTTGTACTATAGAAAGGAGTCTATAGAAAGGATTAGTGCTGGTGAAGGCTCTTCACTCTGGCTTTGATATTAGACTGTACAGCTCAAATAAAAACTGTGAATGGCAGACTGATTGTGATGCCGGATGCTTCTTCAGAACCACTTCAATCATTATATATAATTCAGTGGTAGTCTTTGAAAGAATGTGCGCCAGGCTAATCAACAGGCAATGTAGTCTGCATGGGTAATCACTGATAAAATATTCAATCAGTCTCAGATGTAATTTGTGAAAAATGATTTTGTAGGCTAGCTCCTCTAAACAAAACAAATTTCAGAATTACACTTTGATAAAAATATTACAAACCTCAAGCAAAATACAGCGCCAGAAATGGTCACTTATCCATTCCTTATGAAGATCACTTTCTTAGCTTGAATTTGTCTCTTTGTAATTAAAATTCCAATCCAATGGCCAAAATGAGCACAGCAGTATTTGGAGACTTTTGTTCGTTGTACCATAGATGGAAAAATGTATCAATTCATTGAAGTAGTTATACTGGTTTTATTCTTTCCATACCAATTTTATTGCACAAATATTTTGGAGCAGAATAAAACATTGCTTGTGCAAATTTTGCAGTTTCTGCAATTGGACACAATTGATAATGCACCTCCTTTATTTTGCTACAATATTTTTTAAATTGGGTATTTTTGAAGAATGTTGCCTTTTTAAATCTGAATTTAAATTTTTCATCTCACGCTCCACTGTGTTATACTAGCCAATGGTTTTTATATCCTGTGGGCTGTTTGCTACAGTGCTGATACTGTCAAGTTGTGGATGTGAGGGAGCAGTGAGAAGATGGTGGGATTTACCATGACCTTGCGGAGAAGGTTATTGACCTTCTTCCTTCACTGCTGGGCATTCCTTCAGATGGCTGAGACCACAATAACTTCAGTGGGAACCTCAGGCCAGGCTGGACGGGACTCTGTTGGTCCAATAATAACCTGATGAAGGAGCAGCGCTCCAAAAGCTAGTGCTTCCAAATAAACCAGTTGGACTATAACCTGGTGCTGTGTGATTTTTAACTCTGTCTATCTTTCTTTTCACTACCTCATCTACCAAGGCCAAGTGTCTGTCTACAAAGTGGGGAACCATTTTCCCCTCCTTTGCCATGTTGGGACAGATGTGTCAATATACATGCAGGGCAATTCCAGGCAGACACTGCTTGTTTGAATGCACAGCAGCCTTTTAAAGGAATGTTGATTTATTCTGAAATGTCCCAACACAGCGATCTTTTCATTCTGTAATTTCAGCATCTAGATTCTTTAGTGTTCCTACAGTTCAGTCCTCTCTGTCTTGTGCTGTTTGTCTGTTCATCAGTTGGTATAATCTGCAAAACAATGTAAATCTCTTCTGGAGCATATACGGTTATTAATGCGAGCTTTCAACTTGCCTCATATCCTAATATCTGGAATTCCAGATCTACAGCCATGCCACAGCATTCGCCTCTCCTATTTTGGTGAGCTGCATACCATCACAGAGCCTCAACTGTTCCTTTGAGGGTTTGACTTCGGGATTGCCATTTGGTGTACCTTTATGTAAATCTGTGCAACCCAATGTTGTGCACTACTTATTTACTTGATGCTGTCATACTGCTGTTTTCATCGCAGCAGTTACAAACCTTTTTTTTTGTTACATTTACTGTTGTCAACCTACTCTAAGATGTAGATTGAATAATTCAAATCTTCACCTGATGTTTTTGAGTAGCTAGGCTTGATTTGATGAAATTGTTGTCTGACATCTTTGTCTGCCTACTTGTTAACATGAGTGAAATGTGGTTTAGCTTCTTTCAGTTAAAAATCTGTCTTTTCCATGGTAGGTATGCTTTCTTTTGTTTTAAATGATGACCTCTACAATATTGCACTTGTCATTCAAACTTGATCTTTTTCTGATGACTCTTCTATGGATTTGTTGTTTTCCTCTCTCATAATTGCATTTGTAGGCTGTTTATTGACATCTTACACAGCCCTGGGCTATTTCTTCACAATCTGGACAACCTCACCTGATGTCCCAATTAATTGTTGTAGCTGTTGATTCACAAGCTCAGAGCTTCCACACATTTATAATTCCTTCAAGAGTAAGATTCTCATGTTTTAGCAGTTGTGCTGTCCTTGGACTCTCTTCTATCTTTAATTAGCTCATCTTCCAGTTGTGTAAAGTCACAGGTTTCTGCAAACCTGGTGCTTCAAATTAATCAATGGTCACATTAGCCTCTAAAATTAAACACATATTATTCTAATAGATTCATAGAGTCATACAGATGTACAGCACAGAAACAAACCCTTTGCTCCATCTCGTCCATGCTGACTGGATATCTTAAACTAATCTCGTCTCATTTGCCAGCATGTGGCCCTTATCTTGCTAAACCCTTACTATTCATATATCCATTCAGATGCCTTTTAAATGTTGCAATTGTACCAAACTCCACCACTTCCTCTGGAAGTTCATTCCACACACGCACCACCCTCTGCATGAAAACGTTGTCACTTAGGTCCCTTTAAAATCTTTCCCCTCTCACCTTAAACGTATGCTGTCTAGTTTTGGAATCCCCTACTCTGGGAAAAGACCTCCATGCCCCTCATGATTTTATAAACCTCTGTAAGGTCATCCCTCAGCCGCTGACACTCCAGGGAAAACAGCTCCAGCCTATTCAGCCTCGCACTGTAGCTTAAACCTCCAACGTTGGCAGTCTTTGTAAATCTTTTCTGAACTCTTTCAAATTTCAAAACATGTTTCTTACTCTACAATTCATCGCTATTGCATAATTTTACCGCTGATCATGCAAGATTGGACCGTAATGGTTCAAGAAGTCAGCTCACCACCACTTTCTCGGGGGAACTCAGGACAAGCAATAAAAGCTGTTGTTGTCGTGTCGTCAGACCATAGGGTCTGCTCTCTTTCATTAGATAGAGTGTGACTGGTGATGATTTAACCTGAGGGACTCCAGACTTCAGGTGAGGGAAGAGGTTGAGAAGGAGAGTCCTTACCTAGCTAGTGATAGCGTGTCCCACAAGTGAATAAAAACAATTCCCAGCTTTGCCTCACATCTCCAGTCACTTGAACAGGAGCTAGAAGGGGAAAAGCTAAAACTATTTTCTCTTAAGTTTTCACTGTGATTTTCTTTACCTTTTCCAATGGTATCCCATTGCTCTGCAACTGTGCTTTTTATTTCAGCTCAGGACACTCACCTCGGTGCACCTTCTGACACCATGTTTCGAGCATACAACATAAAATGTCTGTCGACAGGAAGTCTGCCACATGGTCTAGCTCATATGACCACAGCAAACTCGGAAGGAGATTTGTATTTGGTGGATTTTAATCCAAACAAAGTTGATGTCTGGTAACGCTGATACAGTTCCAAATTTCAGAGAATAAAAAAACTGTGACAGCTTCCTGGCTATCTTGGACATTCATGTACTAACACCCTTGGTGTAATAACACACCACCTCCAAATTCGTGGATTGAAAATCTTTCCTGTCTATGAAGATGTCGAGTTGATGACTTGGTGTTGCTATACAGTCATAAAATCATACAACATAGAAACAGACCCTTCAGTCCAACTTGTCCATGCTGACTAAGTGTCCCCAAACTAAATTAGTCCCACTTGCTTGCATTTAGCCCATATTTCCCTAAAACCTTTGTATTCATGTAACTGTCCAAATGCCTTTTAAATGTTGTAACTGTACCTCCATCTACTACTTCCTCTGGCAGTTCATTCCATACAAGAACTACCCTTTGTGTGAAAAAGTTGTCCTTCAAGTCCCATTTAAATTTTTCCTCTCTCACCTTAAAATATACCCTTTAGTTTTGAACTCTCCTACCCAAGGGGAAAAAAAAACTTTGCTGTTCACCTTATCTATGTCCCTCATGATTGTGTAAACCTCTTTGAGGTCACCCATCAACCTCTTTATGAAAAAAGTTCCAGCCAATCCAGCCTCTCCCTTTAACTCAAGTCCTCCAGACTCAGCAACATCCTTTCCTGAAACTTCTCCAATTTCATAAAATCCTTTCTATAGCAGGACAAGCAAAAACATACACAGTATTTCAAACATGGTCTCACCAATGTCTATATAACTGCAACATGACATCCCAACTCCAATACTGAACAATGATGGTCAGTGAGCTAAGCACTTTCTTAACCAACCTCTATCTGTGATACAACTTTCAAGGAACTATGTATCTGAACCCTTGGGTCTCTCTGTTGACAACACTATCCAGGGCCCTACTATTAATTGTATAAGCCCTGCCCTTGTTTGTTTTACCAAAATGTAAAACCTCACATTTATCCAAATTAAACTCCATCTGCCATCCCTCGGGCCATTGGCCCAACCGATCAAGATCTTTATGTAATCTTAGATAAGCTTACAAAATTTTGGTGTCAACTGCAAACATATTAATAATGCCTCCTAAATTCTCAACCAACACATTATGGTGATGCGATGCTGTCGATAGCATCTTCTGATCCCATGTTTGAAGAAAGTCTGTGAATATGGCAAATACCTGGGCCTCTATGGCTGCAATGCCAATCCATAAGGACGTTTATGTACTTTTACCCAAACAAAAAGTGCATTTGTGACTGCCTCTAGCATCTATACGTGGCTGAGTTTGACATGCTACAATCCTCTATTTCTGATCCTTGGAAAGAGTCAGAAACTTAAAAATTGAGAGCCACTGTGATCTTGAGTATAACTGTCTGGGCAGACTGTTGTGCCAGACATTGAAACGTTTGGCACGTTTGTTAACATTGGTACATAAATTCCCAGGAGCTTTCTTTTGCATTGGCCCTTTGGCTAATTCAGATTAGATCTCAGCACTTGGTAGATCCATGCCTCAATGTAAAATCTGGTTGTCCTTCTTACACAAAAATTGAAATTGTTGGAGAAACTCATCAAGATGCTCTGATGACAAGTCTGCAAATGTGTTGCTGGTCAAAGCACAGCAGGTTAGGCAGCATCTCAGGAATAGAGAATTCGACGTTTCGAGCATAAGCCCTTCATCAGGAATAAGAGAGAGAGAGCCAAGCAGGCTGAGATAAAAGGTAGGGAGGAGGGACTAGGGGGAGGGGCGATGGAGGTGGGATAGGTGGAAGGAGGTCAAGGTGAGGGTGATAGGCCGGAGTGGGGTGGGGGCGGAGAGGTCAGGAAGAGGATTGCAGGTTAGGAGGGCGGTGCTGAGTTGAGGGAACCGACTGAGACAAGGTGGGGGGAGGGGAAATGAGGAAGCTGGAGAAATCTGAATTCATACCTTGTGGTTGGAGGGTTCCCAGGCGGAAGATGAGGCGCTCCTCCTCCAGCCGTCGTGTAGTTGTGTTCTGCCGGTGGAGGAGTCCAAGGACCTGCATGTCCTCAGTGGAGTGGGAGGGGGAGTTAAAGTGTTGAGCCACGGGGTGATTGGGTTGGTTGGTTCGGGCGGCCCAGAGGTGTTCTCTGAAGCGTTCCGCAAGTAAGCGGCCTGTCTCACCAATATAGAGGAGGCCACATCGGGTGCAGCGGATGCAATAGATGATGTGTGTGGAGGTACAGGTGAACTTGTGGCGGATATGGAAGGATCCCTTGGGGCCTTGGAGGGAAGTGAGTGTGGAGGTGTGGGCGCAAGTTTTACATTTCCTGCGGTTGCAGGGGAAGGTGCCGGGGGTGGAGGTTGGGTTGGTGGGGGGTGTGGATCTGACAAGGGAGTCACGAAGGGAGTGGTCCTTGCGGAACGCTGATAGGGGAGGGGAGGGAAATATATCCTGGGTGGTGGGATCCGTTTGGAGGTGGTGGAAATGGCGGCGGATAATACGTTGTATGCGCAGGTTGGTGGGGTGGTTTTTTTGGTGGGTGGTGTGGATCTGTTTTTTGGTGGGGGGTGTGGATCTGTTTTTGGTGGGGGGTGTGGATCTGTCACCAAGACTTGACAGTTAGTTCTGCCTTCTTCCTACAGATGCTGAGATTCTCCAGCAATTTGTTTTTTTTTTCAGATCTCCACCATCTGCATTTCTTTGCTCGATATTATTCTGGTTGTCTTTCTGCCTGGTGCATGCTGTGCTACCATCACCTTCTGCCCCTGTCCTCTTCCTGTAACCATGCATTGCTCCCACTCATATGCTTCTTTTTCGCAAATGTGCCACCTACACTGTGTGGATTCTTTGCCATTAAATGCACTCTTCCTTTTGTTTGGCACACTCTCCTTCATCCAAAGTAGATGCCTGAATCATGTGAGGGAAATATACATGCCCTTCTAAAGTTACAGTTCCCATTGTCTAACTCTCTTGGGTGTCAGATACAAACGTGTTTAAATTTGATGAAATTGTATGACAACTTGGTTTAAGTTTTTATCATGACCTCAGGATATTGAATACCCTATGATTCAAATATAGCAGCCTTGTTCTCAGCTGGATTCATCAAAGAGGTGCTGAGATGAAGAATGGTTAACTTGTTTACTTGGTGTTGTTAGAGGGAGGGGGCACGGTGGCACAGTGGTTAGCACTGCTGCCTCACAGCGCCTGTAGACCCGGGTTCAATTCCCGACTCAGGCGACTGACTGTGTGGAGTTTGCACGTTCTCCCCGTGTCTGCGTGGGTTTCCTCCGGGTGCTCCGGTTTCCTCCCACAGTCCAAAGATGTGCGGGTCAGGTGAATTGGCCAAGCTAAATTGTCCGTAGTGTTAGGTAAGGGGTAAATGTAGGGGTATGGGTGGGTTGCGCTTCGGCGGGTCGGTGTGGACTTGTTGGGCCGAAGGGCCTGTTTCCACACTGTAAGTCTAATCTAATCTAAAACTCATTTCTCTTCTTTAAATAGGCCATAGCATCTTTTATATTGATTGGAGTAGATAAGCATGGCTTTGATTTAACATCTGTTTTAAAACAATGCAATACTGTCAAATGCAATCTCTCTCAATACTGTTACCAATGTCATTATAAAAATGTTTATGTCCTGGAGTGGACTGAGGTAAGGGTGCTGAAACTGACCAGTTCAAGCATGCGTGATGTTTTGAGTTCAAAATAGATGCTCCAGATGAGCCATCTTGAAGCAGGTTGCTACTTCTGTGATTAGCACTATCATTTAGATTATAGGTTTGAGTCAGTTCTTCAAAGAAGGACTGGAAGTAAAGAACAAACTGCATGCAAAGTAATTGTGAAATGGAAAGGAGTTGGTAATGAGACATTGTCAAACAAGGTGTGATTTTATGAAAACTCTTACTCATGTAAGGGCATAATTAAAACAAAAGTGACATATGACAAAAAATGCAATCCTTCCACATCTGTCAGAAATTTGCCTGTACTTCCCACACATGTCATCTACTACATCCATTACACCCGATGTAGTCTCCTCTACAATGGGGAGACAGCACGCCAACTTGTGGATTGTTTCAGGGAACATCACTGGGACACCCGCACTAACCAACCTCACAGCCCTGTGGCTGAACACTTTAATTCCCCCTCCCACTCTGCCAAGGACATGGAGGTCCTGGGCCTCCTTCATCGCCAAATCCTAACCACCCAAAGCCTGAAGGAAAAACGCCTCATCGTCCGCCTTGAGACCCTCTAATTACACGGGATCAACATGAATTTCACCTGTTTCTCCATTTCCCCTCCCCCCACCTTATCCCAGTCCTGACCTTCCAACTTGACACTGCCTTCTTGACAGTCCTACCTGTCCACCTTCCTTCCCACCTATCTGCTCCACCCTCCTCTCCAACCTACCACTTTCAGCCCCACCTTCACCTACCTATCACACTCCCAGCTACCTTCCTCCCAGCTCCCCCCCGTCCCATTTATCTCTCAACCCCCCGGCCCATAGGCCTCATTCCTGATGAAGGGCTTATGCCTGAAATGTCGATTCCCCTGCTCCTCGGATGCTCCCTGATCTGCTGTGCTTTTCCAGCACCACACTCTTCGACTCTGATCTCCAGCATCTGCAGTGCTCACTTTCTATTGTTTTTCAACATGCATATGTTGAGGGGAACATAAATATTTTAAAAATCCACTATCTTGCTTCAAGTGGGAAGAGCGCTATCAGCCTCAAATGTGAAAATTCAAAGCTGGTGCCAGCAAGGCGTAGCATTGTGGTTAGCATTGCTACCTCACAGTGTCAGGAACCTGAGTTTGATCCCAGCCTTGGGTGTCTGCCTTATTGCTCAGACCATTGAGTATAGGAGTTGGGATGTCATGTTGCAAAGGTACAGACATTGGTGGGGGCGGGGGCGCATGTTTGGAGTACTGTGTGAAGCCTAGTCACCCTGCTATAGAAAGGATATTATTAAATTGGAGAGGGTTTGGAAAAGCTTTACCAGGATGATGCAGGACGGAAGGGTTTGAGATATGTGGAGAGACTGGGATGTTTTTCACAGAAAGGTAGGAGATTGAGGGCTGACCTTATAGAGGTTTATAAACGCATGAGGAGCATAAATAAGGTGAGTAGCAGCAGTCTTTTCCCTAGGGTTGGGGAATTCAAAACCAAAGGTCATATTTTTAAGTTGAGAGGAGAAAGATTTTAAAATGGATCTGAGGGGCAGCTTTTTCACACAGAGGGTAGTTTGTATCTGGAATGAACTGCAGGAGGAAGTGATGGATGTAGGTACAGCTACAACATTTGAAAAACCTTTGTACATGAATAGGAAAGATTTAGAAGGATATGGGCCAAATGCAGGCCAAATGTCATCCCTGACAGTAGGGTGCAAGTCAATGAAATGCTGGAGCCATTTAACGCCATAAGACATAGGAACAGTTATTGGGCCATTCGGCTGATCAAATCTGCTCCACAATTCAATCATGGCTGATGAGTTTCTCAACCCCATTCTTCCACTTTCTCCCCATAAACCTTGATCCTCTTGACCTATCTATCTCAGTCTTAAATATATTCAATGACCTTGCCTCCACAACCTTCTGTGGTGATGAATTCCGTAGATTCACCACTCTCTGACTGAAGAAGGTTTTTTTCTTATTGCCATTCTAAATGGTCTTCCCTTTACTCTAAGGCTGTGCTCTCGGATCCTGGTCTCCCCTACCAATAGAAACATCTTCCCAACATCCATTCTGTCCAGGCCAATCAGTATTCTGTATGGTTCAATTAGATCCCCTTTCATCATTCTAAACTCCATTGAGTATAGCCTCAGAGTCCTCAAATGTTCCTCATAAGTTAAGCTATTCATTCCTGGGACTATTCTTGTGAATCCCCTCTGAACCCACTCAAGGGCCAATACATCCTTCCTGAGATATGGGGCCCAAAACTGTGCACAATGCTGCAAATGTGGCCTGACCAGAGCCTTATAGAGCCTCAGAAGTATATCCCTGCTTTTATATTCAAGTCTTCTTGGAATAGATGCTCGCATTGCACTTACCTTCCTAACTGCTTACTCAATCTGCAAGTTTACCTTGATAGAATCCTGGACTAGAAGTCCCTTTGCATTTCAGATTTGTGAAATTTCTCCCCATTTAGAAAATACTCTATGTCTCTTCTTCTTATCAAAGTGCATGACCTCACACTTGCCCATGTTGTACTCCATCTGCAACTTCTTTGACCATTCTCCTAATCTATCCAAATCCTTCTGCAGCCTCCCAGCTCCTCAATGCTACTTGCTCCTCTACCTATCTTTGTATTGTCTGCAAACTTAATGTCCAAACTAATCCATGGGAGGCATCCAGCTGAACTCAGTACAGGTCTGGTTCAACTTCAGAAGGAACTACATTGCTCATGCATACATGGTAAATAGTGCCCCTACAATGCAATAGCAACCATTCACATTAATATAGCACCTTTAACACAGTAAATATCTCAACACATTCATCTCTTTAACTCGCTCAAAAATGAAGCGAGTCAGACTAATCTGAATTGTTTCCTGTGATTAAAGCAATGGTCTGTACTTTATATGGGGAGTTAGCAAGGTGGGGGGGGGGGGGAGAACTGTATTTTGTCTTGATTTCGTTATGAACTGATAACATGGTATGCATGGAACAAAGAAATGCAACATTTTAATCATATATGACCTGTAGTTTCATTGTTACATCTATTGCTGGAAAAGGTATGTTTGGGATGGCCATATTCCCGATTCCTTCGCCTTCACCGCATCTGCTCCCAGGAGGATCAATTCCAATACTGAACAACTCAGATGACCTCCTTCTTCAAAGACTGCAATTTCCCCTCAGATGTCGATGCTCTCCACCACATCTCCTCCCCTCCTGCTCCTCTGCCCTTGAACCCGCCCCTCCAATCGCCACCAGGACAGAATCCCACTAGTCCTCACCTACCACCCCACCAACCTCCAGATACATCGGATCATCCTTTGTCATTTCCGCCACCTCCAAACGGACCCCACCACCAAGGATATATTTCCATCCCCACCCCTATCAGCATTCCGGAAAGACCACTCCCTCCACGACTCCCTCGTCAGGTCCACACCCCCCACCAACCCAACCTCCACTCCCGGCACCTTCCCCTGCAACCGCAAAAAACGCAAAACTTGCGCCCACACCTCCCCCCTCACTTCCCTCCAAGCCTCAAAGGATCCTTCAATATCTATCAGAAATTCACCTGCACCTCCACACACAGCATTTACCACATCCGCTGCACCCGATGTGGCCTCCTATACATTGAGGAGACAGGCTGCCTACTTGCGGAATATTTCGGAGAACACCTCTGGGACACCCGCACCAACCAACCCAACCGCCCCGTGGCTGAACACTTTAACTCCCCCTCCCACTCCACCACGGACATGCAGGTCCTTGGCCTCCTCCATCGCCAGGCCATGGCAACACAACGCCTGGACGAAGAGCAACTCATCTTCCGCCTCGGACCCCTCCAGCCACAAGGGATGAAAGCAGATTTCTCCAGCTACCTCATTTCCCCTCCCCCCACCTTTTCTCAGTCCCAACCCTCAGACTCAGCACCGCCTTCTTGACCTACAATCTTCTTCCTCACCTCTCCGCCCCCACCCCCACTCCGGCCTATCACCCTCACCTTAACCTCCTTCCGCCTATCGCATTCCCAACACCCCTCCCCCAAGTCCCTCCTCCCTACCTTTTATCTTAGCCTGCTTGGCACACCCACCTCACTCCTGAAGAAGGGCTTACGCCCGAAACGTCGATTCTCCTTCTCCTTTGATGCTGCCTGACCTGCTGCACTTTTCCAGCAACACATTTTTAAGCTCTAATCCCCAGCATTTGCAGTCCTCACTTTCTCCTTGTTACATCTATTGCCATCCAACTGAGCTACTTAGGCAGTCAGGCTCCTTGTGAATTGCATTTAGCTAATCCCATCTACACTTTAAGTATGTTGTGAAGGAGATGAGAATACTTGTATTAATCTTGTAATCCTTTATATTCATTTCATGAAGCCTATGGGTGTGCAAAATGCAGATTTTATGGCTGTATTGATTTTATATCTTATTGTCAAATCTTGATATCTGTTAAATAATATTGCCCTCTGTGTATTTTTATTTAGTATGGTTTTGTTTTTTCCTAATTTATTTGTATGGAGGGAGTTTGTTTTGTCTGTGGAGAATGGATGATCTTTATCCATGTGTGTTGTAAATGGTCAGCCTTTAGTGCCAGTCATTCATACAACTCTTGCTGAACAAGAGTCTATTATATGCTACAGTTCTTAAAGACATACCTTGGTAATATTCCAAAAGCCACCTTTTTCATTTAAGTGACATGATAACCAACCTCAGAATGGAATCTGCCCTTGTGACAGGTGAGCTTGGAGGCTTGAATGGCTTTTATTTGGGAGGACAGTATCATATCTGAACCCTCCCACCTTGCCAGCTCAGCCAAAATTGTTCTGGACAGGAAAGGCCAAGGTTGACTTTCCTATCCTGTCACCAATTGTCGCTCTTAAGTAGCCAATTATGGACCACTTCAGGGCCTTGGCCGACTGCCACTGGGATTGAATCAGTTGCAAGTGAGACTGTGACTTGCACCATGTATAACAGTTGTGAGTGCATGATTGAGATATTGGACATTAGGAAAGGGAGGTGGTTTCTATCAAAACCACTCCCCCAGCCCTTGCTTTGCTTCCAGCCCTCCTTATCTCTCACCTTACAATCCCACTGCCCCATTCACATGCACATTACAATATCTGTGAACTTGAGACTCCAGGGGAGTGGCAGCCATGGCTTCCTCAGGGGAATTGTTAACTACAAGAGCTGCTGGTCTCTGATTCACAGGCAGCTGGACCAAAAGTCTTGATTCTCAGAGAAAGCCCACTGGTGGCTTCACCACTTCCTGAATTGTAATATCCTTTTTTTGGCTAAGTGTCAGTTTCATTGAATTTCATGGATGGTTTCTCTCTGCTACACTCCATAAATGACACTGTCTTGCAGTGAGTGGTAGAAAATGAAGCTATATGCTACGTCCTTAGCATGCTGTCAGAAATTGTATTGCTAGACCTTCTTTATAGCCTGAGCTATTATGTGAATGAATGAGAAAAGGTAACAGTGCCACTTGAACCAAAATGGAGAGTTTCCATGCAACATTCCAGCATATCCAAATTATCATCCCCTAAGGGACTGAGTGGTGTGTGATTTGTGAGTCTTCCTTTGTTGAAAGTTGAATTTTGTATCATTCTGTCTCATAAGCAGAAAAGTAATCTTGAAATGGTAAACACTGATGCATTTAATTTAGTCATTCATGGGGTGAGAGTGTCACTGGCTCGGTTAGCATTTATTGATCTCAGCCTCATTGTGGTTGTTTGGAGTCAAGCGTAGGCCTGACCAGCTAAGAATGGCAAATTTCTTTCTCAAAAGGACATAAGTGAAACACCAGAACTGCGAAAAGAGGAAGAGGAACACCTATACAAGGTATTCGCCAAAAACGGATACCCACGCAACTTTATCACCAGATGCCTAAGAGATAGACCACGGAACGAGGACATGCCACAACCAAAAGGACTAGCCACACTACCATACGTCAGGAGCGTCTCAGAACTGACAGCCAGACTACTGCGACCCTTAGGACTCATAACAGCACACAAGCCAACTTCCACACTCAGACAACAACTCACTAGAACAAAGGACCCAATAGCCAGCACGAGCCAAACTAACGTAGTTTACAAAATACCATGCAAGGACTGCACAAAACACTATATAGGACAAACAGGAAGACAGCTAACAATCCGCATCCATGAACATCAGCTAGCCACAAAACGACATGACCAGCTATCCCTAGTAGCCATACACTCAGACAACCAGGAACATGAATTTGACTGGGAAAACACTACCATCATAGGACAAGCCAGACAGAGAACAGCCAGGGAATTCCTAGAGGCATGGCATTCATCCACAAACTCCATTAACAGACACATGGACCTGGACCCCATATACAAACCACTACAGCTGAAACTGACACCCGGAAGCGGCAAGAACATCCATCAACAGACACATCGACCTGGACCCCACCTACAAACTACTACAGCTGAAACTGACACCCGGAAGCGGCAAGAACAAACCACCATAAATACCGGAAGAAACATCAAAGCAGCGCTTCACAGGAGGCTCCAATAGCACTGATGATGTTCCCTAGCCAGGGAACGAAACGTTTGCAGCAAAAACTTCCAGCTCGGCGAACAGAACCTGAAACAAATGTGTTTTTATAACAATTGATATTGGGTTGAGTGTCATTAGGCAGGCTAGCTTTATATTCCAGAGTTTTATTGAATTCAGATTTCACCATCTGCCATGGTGAATTCAAGCCCATACCTAGAACATTAGCGTGGAGTCAGTATTACTTGATCAGTGGCATTAACATTACTGTGTGAAATTAAAGTGACCTGATGTTTAACAACATTTTCAATTGCCCTATACAGCTTGACTATGTGGGTATTCAAACATGTGCTGCATCAAAGGATGGAGGTCCACGGATATATAGAGAGATTAGAAGTAAAGTCAAACTTAAACGGGAGACATATGGTAAAATTACTAATTGAAATCATGTGAATATATAAAGCATAGTTGGAAGAGAACTATAAAGATTAAAGGGAGTTACATTAATATTAACGGAAGGATCGCAGATAATTTAAACTGAAATGAATAGGTCTTTATAACCATTCAATAGTAAAGCACCAGTTAAAGGTATGATAGAACTAGAAGCAAATAGTTGTGTATTAAGAAAGTCGGTGAAAGATATGTGCAACATATTAACAACCTTATGTCTACACACTCTGTTTACATACTCTTAGTTCCTGTTGTTAATGTTTCCCATTATAATTGGCCACTTTAATGTCACACATATGATTAGGCCAGCTACATATCCTGTAATGTTTGTCATTTCAAAACTACTCTGCTTACAAGACAGAATGGAGCAAAATTCAAGCTCTAACTGAAAAAAAACTCACAAATTAGAAACTATTTAATTCCTTGAAGGATGCTAATTTATTATGCTGTTTATTATGCAAAAAGCTGGTTATCAAAATGCATGAATAATAGCAGGTATCTGACGACTGGGGAGAGATAATCATGATAATTGCAATCTTCAGTAAAGGAGCCAAGAGTTAATGCTGCAATTAGAGAGGAATAAGTTTGCTGAATAACCTTGGCAAAGTATTCACTAAGTGGTCACTGCAGAGGAAAATGATGTGTAGCAGAGGCAGTGCTAAAAGGAAAAAATAGCTTTAGGCCAGGACTAAGTACATTGTGATGGAACAAATTGTGAAGACATTTATAGAACATTGACAGTTGTTACAATCACTTAAGCAGCCTTTGACAATGTTTGGTGTGAATGACACATAGTTATGACACATTTTAAGGAATTCTGATGTTCCTGAGAAGTTTGATATATTGATCAAACAAATGATGACAAGTCCTTATTTGTGTTGGAGTGAGTAGAAATGAGTGGACTGGATGAGATCAACAGTGGGAATGAAATAAAGATTCAAACTGATTTACTTATTGAGTATTAAAGTCAAAATAACTTCTGCTTCACAAAATGATTTTGGAGAAGTTTTCCAATATGGCATAGTATTTGTGATGATATTAAGATTAATGATCTGCTGAAAATATTGACACCATAGCAACGTTTAAAACAGGTGACTGTAGATTAGATCATATGATAATATTCTGGATCAGTGGTGCTGGAAGAGCACAGCAGGTCAGGCAGCATCCAACGAGCAGCGAAATCGACGTTTCGGGCAAAAGCCCTTCATCAGGAACGTCAGGCTTTTGCCCGAAACGTCGATTTCGTTGCTCGTTGGATGCTGCCTGAACTGCTGTGCTCTTCCAGCACCACTGATCCAGAATCTGTTTTCCAGCATTTGCAGTCATTGTTTTTACCTCATATGATAATATATCCATTTTTCGGTGCCTCATTATAGAAATTACATTAAATCTGAAACAAAAACAGAGATTGGTGAAGAAATTCAGCAGGGTTAACATGGTGATTCACAAGGGGTATATGAGCATTAAGAACTTATAGTTATGAGAGATGTTTGAAATTCAGAGATTATTTCCATTGGAGTTGAGTATACAAATAGGAAGTGTCATCGGGGTTTTGAAATTATGTGGATTGATAGGCTGAAGAAAGAAGTATTGGACTGATTATTACATTTTGTTGGCTAAGTCGACTGATTTCACATATATTGAAGGGCTTTCTGCCATGTAGCCTAGTGAGATTATTCACTGTATTTTATCAAACTCTCCTTATTAACTACCTACCCCACCCCAACTGAATTCCTCACATCCAATTTTATCCACACGCACTGTTCCCAGAAAAACTCATTATTCGGCTGATAGCCACTGAAAGACCAGCATCCCTAGCACCCATACTATCTTTAAGATCCCATCATGCATCCAGATAAGCAATGGCAATCTTGCATTTTGTCTCTCATTGGCAACATAATGGCACACCAGCCACAAAGACATTCCTTCAAACATATAACCCCATTCTGTCATCCTAGTTGCTATTGAATCACTGCACCACAGTTTAACTTTCCTTAACTACATCCTCAGTGTCCTTGTCCTTCTCCTTGGAAGACTGCTTCCATTGGTCCAGCATCTCACCATATATTACATCATATTATCTTCAAAGTTTGTGAGAAGATTTGTAGCTCGGGTGCTCGTTGTTGTGGTTCTGTTCGCCGAGCTGGGAATTTGTGTTGCAGACGTCTGGTCCCCTGTCTAGGTGACATCCTCAGGGCTTGGGAGCCTCCTGTGAAGCGCTTCTGTGATCTTTCCTCCAGCATTTGTAGTGGTTTGAATCTTCAGATGTCACCTAGACAGGGGATGAAACGTCTGCAACACAAATTCCCAGCTCGGCGAACAGAACCACAACAACATCATGTTATCGCCTGCTCCAATTGTGCAGAGCACTGCACGCCAGCCATACTCTGGACTATATTGGATGATCCCCAGTCTGGTCCAAGCAGTAGAACACATCTCCAGCTGCCCTATCATCTCCTCCACCATGGGTCTAGTTGAAGTATGGGCAGCATTGCATTTGTGGTCCACATCAGCTACGGGTTTCACAATCACGTCATCAGCCACAATAGCTTTTGTCCACCAGCAACCAGGCTTGGAGGTCCCCACACCCTCAAAACTACCAGGTACATGAGAGTATTCCAGAATATAGGAGTCAAGGCAGCTACCATGGTAGTGGGCACACATCTCCAGGAAGCGGTAACAGTGAGAATCCCTTCCTCTTATTGAGCTTGTCATCTCAGTGCAATGTGTGGGCAGTGGATGGCATCCTGCAGCTGGGGGAAGCCAACCATATTTCTGAAACCTACTGCCTGGGTTGCAGTATCCTTAACTCCCCCAAACCCTGACCAATTTCAAATTTGGCCATTTGATCGAATGAATGTGCTGTGTGTTAGCGCAGGCACATTACATGGGCGTTAGAATGACATCCCATTGTGTGGTACAGCAAGATGATCTGCCCTTCCAACACTGCCTAACAAATCCCTATTGATAAGCAGTCTGCCTGTCCACCTATCGTGCTTAGAACACAAATCAATATAGCTCTGGCTAAAGAACCGATGCATGGCATGGCTTGGATGCCATGCAGGTTGATCATTGAGTGCTAAGTGAGCAAGTCAGCAGACTTGAGATACAGAGTCGAGAGACTGGAGTTGGAAAAGCACAGCAGATCAGGCAGCATCTGAGGAGCAAGAGAACCAAGGAGCCCTGAGAGGCAGCCTGTTCCAATTTGCGAGCTGGGAGCATGCCCTGTACGCAAAATCTGTCCGATCTTTGCCACCTAGTTATGTGAGCAAATGGTTCCATGGTCTAGCTCAAACCTATACCCTTCCTTAGTTTGAATATTTATTGATAGCACTGACATTGAATGGCAAGTTCAAGATTCTTGGCTTTGCAGATTGATTGAAATTCCTTTACCTTGGTTCCTTTTGGCAATGGCTGGCCGGCTGTACTTTGGGTAATAAAGAGGCTTTTTCCTCTCATTACCTTCAGTGCAGGGATGTTTAATGAGTGTTTTTAAAGCTGTGCCCTTCACAGTAACACTTTACTGGAGCACCAGATGGAACAACCCTCCTGCCTTCATGAAACACATTTAACAAAGAAAAGCATGAGCACACCACAAAACAAAATGGAGTTTGTGAGTTTTTTTTTATCTGCTACTTCCATGCAGACATTGGTGCTCCGTTGAAAAATCATCTGGACTTGAAATGTTAATTTGCTCTCTCTCCTTGGATGTTGCCTGACCTGCTGTGATTTCTAACATTTTTCGTTTTGTGCGCCATGTTGATGTTTCCTTCATTTCAATTGTATCTTTCTCTTCTTTAAAAATCTAGGCAAAGCAATACGACAATAGCGATAGCCTTCAGGCTCTGGCTGAAGCACCATGGCATGGCATGGCATATTCCTGCATATGTTGTTGCGACCTATGGATTTTCTCATTCTTGGAATAGTGGCTTTCAGTTTTACACGCTCTGCAATCCCTCTTAGCCGCCAAATAGCCATATTAATTGTGGAAACCAGTAATGGCACCTGAGGAATGAGAGGGGATTACAATATCTGGCAACTCCAACAAGGCCAGCCTTCACTGATTGCAATATTAGTTATATCCAGCAAACTAGTTTGGAATCATTTACATTTAAATTTCACATTTTAAATAAACATTACTGTAAGTAATTTAAATATATTCAGCAAAAGGAAATAAAAATTATATTAGTTGCATCTGTATTCATTTTTGGTATGCCTCATAAGATCATAATTTCTGCCATATTGCTCTGGGTACCAACCACTGATGACTTGTGGTTGGAATAGTTCACTGCCAGTACTTTTCCTTTCTCTGCTAAGTCTAAGGGCCTGTCCAATGATTATAAGTAGAGGAGAACCTTAACAAGAAGAGGCACTCGTCACACATAAGGTGTAGTTTATTGCATGATATGAAAAATAAGACTAATGCATCAGGCATAACAACAACTATCAGGAGCTAGTTTTGTCATGCTTGTCTGAATACTTTGGGATCTTGTGAAAGTCTAACTGTTTTTACACTCAGAGACTTTGACATCATCAGGTTGGGTGAAAATAATACAATTTCAACAGAACCATTACCTTATACAACAGTACCTTGTTTGGTCATTTGTGTTTGTTACAGGTAGGAAAATTCTACGTGAGTGTACTGGACAACTGAACATCGGGCTGATGGATATGATAACCCCACCAAATATAGCCGCTTTGTCAGAAAATCAAACCTTTCTGCTAATCTGCTGCAGAAAACTAGCCACCAGGATACATTAACATCAACTAGCCACAAAACGACATGAGCCTTACTTGCTAGCATCCTTACATACAGATGAGGAAGGACACCGCTTCGAATGGGACAACACATCCATCCTAGGGCAAGCCAAACAGAGACACGCCTAGAAGCATGACATTCCAACCAGAACTCTATCAATAAACACATCGAGTTAGACTCCATCTACCACCGCCTGAGAAAAAGAACAGGAAATGACATCACCACTTGAAATAACATTACCAATCCCAAAAACCCCAAACATATAAATAGAAAGCAGGAGTTATCAGCAGTGCTTCGCCCGAAGGCCCACTGAAGATGTTACCTAGTAGGGTGATGAAACGTCTGGAAATTAACCTTCCAGCTCAGCGAGCAAATCTACATCCAGATCTTCTGTTGAGATATCAGTTTCATTGCTTGAACAAATTACAAGCTTGTAGTTATTTTGAAATTGCCACTACTTCATCAATGATCTTACATTTTTCATATAATATTCTCATATAACAGCCATTGATTGTTAAAGTCCCTCTGAAATCAAATTCATATATGTAATGTAAGAGTCGGTGTAGACTTGTTGGGCTGAAGGGCCTGTTTCCATACTGTAGGGAACCTAATGAAATATTGCCAGTATTGTTCTGATTCATGAAAATGGTATTGTGTTCAATGTAACAAACACTTTAATAAATGAATGCTTTCCTTCGACAGATTCTAAAATCAAGTCACTGTGCTTAAAATATATTTTTTTCTCTTGTAATCATTAAATGTAGTTTTTACAGTTAAGATGTGAAATCAGATTCACACAAGCTTTGAATGATTGTTATGAGATGTTTCAGTCCTTAAATGAAAATGAAGTGCACATTAAAACATGATACAACATAAAGGTTGCAGGCATTTTATCCATATTTTAAAATTAGCCTCATAAGATCCTTGGAGAAAACGTATGACTATATATGCCACTTCCAGTCCGTAAATCATTATTAGCTTTTGTTCTCTGTAACTGGTGAATAAGTAATGCTGACAATACTGAAAAGCCCTGATAGATTGAAAAGCACCTTACAATAATACAGTTTTGATTCCCAAATTATTTGAATATAGGAAAAGAGATTCTTGCTAAACTATAGCAAGATCATTCCCATCTGTGTCAATTGCTATGTATCATCTGCATACTTGTGTTTTTGTCATTGTCATTAGTATGAAGGATTGCATCGTGCCAATCCTTCAATATATTCTGACAGGCATTTTCATGGTAATTGACTCCAGATTGAAATCAGGATCATGCACTACAATGGTCCAGTTCTATGTTAAATTTGAGTTGAGCCTTGCTTAATTCCTTAGGAGATATTATGAGATTAATACTGTGTCTCTGGAGTGTACCAATTGCAAGGTTAAGCATTTCAGAATTTGGTTTTAATTTTTTGACTCAACTCCAAAATTCTGATACATCAAATCAGAACTTCAAAACCTGGAACAATGAGTGTGAAAAATAAACCAGAAGGGTTTCAACCAGTAAGGAAATTGATTCCTTGCATGCTCATCCGTTTGATTGTCAAAAAGTATTTACATTGCACAAATCCTGAAGAATATGTCGAAGTTAAAAGTCAAAATATCAGTATATTTAGTATTGGTGAAAATATTCCATCAGATAAAAATTGCTCTGCCATTAAGAAATTAAGTTGAGTACTTACGTTTCTTTGCTATAAGGATTTATCATCATCAGCCAACACATACTCCATCCTCTTGTAACTAACAAAACTAAAAGCTATACAATATAAAAGAAAATGCATGTGGAATGGAAACTTCTGGTGTTTGTGATGCAAAGGAATTATTGCTCCCAATTAAATGTCCAGCTGCCAAATTTGATACTTTTTAAAAACTTAACAAACAAAAGAGTCATTGTTGACAGTAGTTAATTGTTTTCCATTTAACTCGAGAAATTTAATAGCAGATACTCAGCCCCATAGCATGGGTATTATTATCATGTTAAAGGAAAAAGTGTTCAAAATGGCTGAATTGCCAAATAGGCTTACCTTGGTTGACAAATACCAGCTTACCTTAACTCTGTGCTTTGACTTCTGCCTGCAATTGTCATGATTTAAGCAGCAAGGCAAATGGTTCATATTGTTTTTTTTCCTTTGAGGGATTATGACTCTGGACATTGCTTCATCTCAGAGCCATCGCTATGAGCTCACTTTCCGAGTTATGAGCTTTGGTTATTCCCTGACTAAGGTATAGCCTTTCCACCTTTGGCTTATTAATGCTTCATTTGTTGTTTCAGACAACATGCATTTATTTGGCTCTTAACAAATTTGTAGTACTGTATTAAAGCAGAAAAAAAAGGTTCAGCTAGATTTTGCAGACATAAATAATGACCACTGGAAATGAAAGCAATGTACAATAAAGTCATTAGGGATATTGGCTTGCAAAACACAAAATCGGAGATTTTCATGATGGTGCAGCTCATCAACAAATATCAAATGAAAAAGTAGTACCCTCTAGTGGATAATTTCACAAACAGCGCAGTCATACTGTTCTTCAACAGAAAGACTAAGTAAAATAAGGCACATACTCAGCTATGTGACACCCTTTGTCCACCTTTCGTAAAGACAAGCTTTCATCCACAAGGTTGTGACAGGTTTGGAATTTAAGATGGAACAGTGATATGGTGCCCATCGATATTGTACTTTAATACACTGTAATATATGCAAAGGAACATGAATGCTTCTTGCAAAAAATGCTACATCAAAGCAGCATTATTCAGTTCATTTTTAAATGTATTTGTTCTCAAGATGAGGTATTGCTGGAAAGTCGAGCATTTATTGCTTATAATACTAGTGCTTGAGAATGGGGATAGTATTCATGTGCCTGTGTATCCATCTATGTGATATTGATTACAGGCTTGGGAGGTATTGCAAGCAAAGCCTTGGCAATTTGCTGCAGAGAATCTTGTAGATGGTACACTTTACAGATATAGTGTGATGGTGGTGAACAGAGTGTCCTTAAATATAGTGGATGGGGTTCCAAATAAGCCAATTGTTCTGGTTTTGAGCTTCTTGAAGAGTGTGGTAAAGCTACACTTATCCAGGCATGTGGAGAGTATTCATCGCACTCCTACCTTGTGTTGTGATGAATGAAGACAGGTTTTGAGAAGTAAGCATTTTAGTTATTCACTACAGGATACTCAGATTCTGACCTTTTGTTTGAACAGCATAGTTATTATGCTGTTGTTTCAGTTCTGTTTTGGTTTAGTGGTGACCTGAAACATGTTGATAATGAGGGATTCAGTGATGGTAATATAATTGAATGTCAAGTGGAACCAGTTAGACTTGCAAATTGGAGATCATCATATCCTGGCATTTCCATGAAAAAAAATACTTGCCACTTAACAGCTTTAGGTCTTGCAGTATGTATATATAGGCTGCTTCATTATGCATCTATCAGCAAGCATCCTCATTTTTGACCGTATGATGCAAGAAGACCAGTGATGTAGCAGTGGGTGAAAGACAAATTTAAGACACTTCCCTGAAGACCACCTGTAGCAATGCCCTAGAACTGAAATAATTAGCCTGCAACAACTATAACCATCTATTTGCTTGGTGTTACTCAATCATTGGAGAGTATCTTTTTTCTCAAATCTCATTGATGTAATGTTTGTTGGGGCTTCTTCAAACCATACCCAGGTAAAGATGTATTGATGTCAAGGAATTCACTCTCACTCCACCTCTGGAATTCAGCTCTTTTGTTCTCATTTGGATTAAAGCTATAATGTGTTCAATAGCCAGGAGAATTCAAAGTGGGCATCAGGAATTCTATTATATTAAGTAGCTTCTGCATGATAGAAGTGTTGGTGATAACTGCATCATTTTCTTGATGATTGTGTGTCAGCTGATCAGGCAGTAAATTGTCAGATTAATCTTCCACCTAGTTGATGTCAATGCTAAAGCTGGATTGGAACAGCTTAGCTAGAAGCACAACATATTATGAAGGGCTTCTGCCCAAAACATCGATTTTCCTGTTCCTCGGATGCTGCCTGACCTTCTGTGCATTTCTAGAACCTCTCTAATCTTGATTCTGATCTTTAGCACCTGCAGTACCCACCTCCACCTATATTAATACAGGTATTCAGTACTACAGGTGGGATGTCATTGGGACCCATTGCCTTTGCTGTACCATCAGACATTGGAATTTAATATTCTCGATCTTGCACTAAACTCTTTCCATAAGTATCAACTATTCTTCTCTCTTCTTAATCCAGTCCTACAACTCTTCAATAACTCTGTATTCCTCAATTCTGGCCTCTTGTGCATTCTACACATTTTAAATCAACCTCTTCAGAGAGGTTGAGAATTCAGAGGCATTATGTGCCTGTCAGAATGAAAGGCAAGGCTGGTAAGATTAGGTAACAATGGATGAATAAAGTTATTGAGGTTGTAGTCAAGAATAAAAAAAGAATCATATATTAGATATAGACAACTAGGATCAACTGAATCTCTTGAAGAGTATAAAGAGTGTAGGGGCATTCTTAAGAAGGAAATCAGGAAGGCAAAGAGGGGATATGAGTTAGCATTGGTAAATTAGATTAAAGATAATTGACAGATTCTACATTTACATTAAGAGCAAGACAGCAACTAGAGAGAGAATAGGAGAACAGGTGGTTTCTTGGACTGGAGGACTGTGACCAGCGGTGTTCCACAGGGATTGGTACTGGTCCGCTTTTTTTTTGTCATTGATATAAATGATTTGGATGAAATTATAGGAGGCATGGTCATTAAGTTTGCAGATGACATCAAAATTAATGATTTGGTGGACAGTGAAAAAGGTGCTGCAAATGTGTTGCTGGTCAAAGCACAGCAGGCCAGGCAGCATCTCAGGAATAGAGAATTCGACGTTTCGAGCATAAGCCCTTCATCAGGAATAAGAGAGAGAGAGCCAAGCAGGCTAAGATAAAAGGTAGGGAGGAGGGACTAGGGGGAGGGGCGATGGAGGTGGGATAGGTGGAAGGAGGTCAAGGTGAGGGTGATAGGCCGGAGTGGGGTGGGGGCGGAGAGGTCAGGAGGAGGATTGCAGGTTAGGAGCACTGGTTCTCACCTACCACCCCACCAACCTCCGCACCGCCACCAAGACAGAACCCCACTGGTTCTCACCTACCACCCCACCAACCTCCGCACCGCCACCAAGACAGAACCCCACTGGTTCTCACCTACCACCCCACCAACCTCCGCACCGCCACCAAGACAGAACCCCACTGGTTCTCACCTACCACCCCACCAACCTCCGCAGCCCCGCTCCTCCAACCGCCACCAAGACAGAACCCCACTGGTTCTCACCTACCACCCCACCAACCTCCGCATACAACGTATCATCCGCCGCCATTTCCGCCACCTCCAAACGGACCCCACCACCAAGGATATATTTCCCTCCCCTCCCCTATCAGCGTTCCGCAAGGACCACTCCCTTCGTGACTCCCTCGTCAGATCCACACCCCCCACCAACCCAACCTCCACCCCCGGCACCTTCCCCTGCAACCGCAGGAAATGTAAAACTTGCGCCCACACCTCCACACTCACTTCCCTCCAAGGCCCCAAGGGATCCTTCCATATCCGCCATAAGTTCACCTGTACCTCCACACACATCATCTATTGCATCCGCTGCACCCGATGTGGCCTCCTCTATATTGGTGAGACAGGCCGCTTACTTGCGGAACGCTTCAGAGAACACCTCCGGGCCGCCCGAACCAACCAACCCAATCACCCCGTGGCTCAACACTTTAACTCCCCCTCCCACTCCACCGAGGGCATGCAGGTCCTTGGACTCCTCCACCCCGGCAGAACACAATTACACGACGGCTGGAGGAGGAGCGCCTCATCTTCCGCCTGGGAACCCTCCAACCACAAGGTATGAATTCAGATTTCTCCAGTTTCCTCATTTCCCCTCCCCCCACCTTGTCTCAGTCGGTTCCCTCAACTCAGCACCGCCCTCCTAACCTGCAATCCTCCTCCTGACCTCTCCGCCCCCACCCCACTCCGGCCTATCACCCTCACCTTGACCTCCTTCCACCTATCCCACCTCCATCGCCCCTCCCCCTAGTCCCTCCTCCCTACCTTTTATCTTAGCCTGCTTGGCTCTCTCTCTCTTATTCCTGATGAAGGGCTTATGCTCGAAACGTCGAATTCTCTATTCCTGAGATGCTGCCTGGCCTGCTGTGCTTTGACCAGCAACACATTTGCAGCTGTGATCTCCAGCATCTGCAGACCTCATTTTTTACTCTTTAGTGAAAAAGGTGATCTAAGATTACAAAGAGATCTTGATCAATTGGATCAATGGGCTGATAAGTAGCAGATGCAGTTTAATTTGGATAAATGTGAGGTATTGCATTTTGGTGAAACAAACAAGACAGGACTTATATATGAATGGTAGGCCCATAGGTGGTGTTGTAGAACAGAGAGACCTAGGGGTTCAGGTACATAAGTATTTAAAATTTGTGTCACAGGTAGACAAAGTGGTTAAGAAGGGGTTTAGCATGCTTGCCTTCATTGCTCAGGCTTTAGTGTATAGGAGGGGCAGGTGAGGCCTCTTCCTGAGTGCTGTGTGCAATTCTAGTTGCCTTTCATTATAGCAAGGGTATTATTAAACTGGAGAGGGTTCAGAAAAGATTTACCACGATGTTGCCAGAAATGGAGAGTTTGGGATGTAAAAATAGACTGAAAAGTCTAGGACTTCTTTCACTGCAATGTTGGAGGTTGAGGGGTGACCTTATTGTGGTTTATAAAATCATGAGGGCCATCAGAAAGGTGAATGACAAGGGTCTTTTCTTTAGGGTGGGGAAGTTCAAAACGTAGCATATCTTTTAAGGTGAAAGGAGAAAGATTTAAAAAGGACATGAGGGGCAACTTATTTACATAATGGATGGTTTGTGTGTGGCATGAACTGCCAGAGAACGTGATGGATGCAGGTCCAGTTACAAGGTTTAAAAGACATTTCGATAAGGTTTAAGGTTTGTGCGAAGATTTGTGGCTTGGGTGCTCGTTGTTGTGGTTCTGTTCGCCGAGCTGGAAGTTTTTGTTGCAAACGTTTCGTCCCCTGGCTAGGAGACATCATCAGTGCTCTGGAGCCGTTTGCAACAAAAACTTCCAGCTCAGCGAACAGAACCACAACAACATTTCGATAAATTCATGAATAGTGAAAGTTTGGAGGGATTAGGGCCAAGCACAGGAAGATGGGACTAGTTTAGGTTGGGATTATGGTCAGCATGGGTTTGGTTGGACCGAAGGGTCTGATTCCATGCTGTATGACTCCTGTTACTACACACCTCCTGGTTCAAATATAAGGATACTGTCACTGCACAACACCACCCCTTCTCTTGTGCATTTTAATTTCCTTTGTCTCACCGTTCACAACTGTACGTTCAGTTTCAAGGCTTGAATTAAAATTCTCTCCATATATCTCTCTGGCTGGCTGCTGCTCAGTTCATCTTTAAAGACACTCCTTAAAACATATTTCTTTAAATAAATGTCACCTGTTCTAATATCTCCTTACAACAACATAAGAAGTAGAAATGGGAGTAAACTATTCAGACCCTGGACTCTCTTTCACCATTCAATATGACCACCTCTAGTTTCCAGCTGTATTCCCATGCCCCTTGATCCCTTCAGAGCCCATCCAAAAACCTACTGATTTTTGTCCTGATTATATTGAATGACTGAGCATCCACAATCCTCTGAAATGAAGAATTCTAATAATTCACAATCCTCTGAATGAAAACATTGCTCAACATCTCTGCCCTAAATGTTTCCTTTTCATACAACCAAATGTAGACTCAGCAGTTGGAGAAATAACCTCTCAGCATTTAACCTGTCAAACCCTGTCAGAAGTTTATACATTTCAATAAGATTTCCTCTCATTTTTCTAAACTCCTGAAGTTACATGCAGATTCTGTTTAATTTCTCCCAATGGAATAACCTTCTGGTCCCTGAAATCAGTCTAGTGAACCCATGTTTCACATCCTCAAAGGAAAGTATATCCTTTCTTAAGTAAAGAGACCAAGTGCTGTTTACAGGAAGTTATATGTGGTCTTACAAAACCTTATATCCCCCTTTTGTTATTCATTCATGGGATGAGGTAATCGCTGGCTAGACAGCATTTATTGTCCATTCCTAATTGCTCAGAGGGCAGTTGACCACATTGCTGTGGGTCTGGAGTCACATGTAGGTCAGACCAGGTAAAGATGGCAACTTCCTTCCCTAAAGGACATTAGTGATCCAAATGGGTATTTTCCCAACAACTAGCAATGGTTTCATGATCATCATTAGACACTTAACTCCAGACTTTTATTGAATTTAATTCTACAGTCTGCAATGGTGGGATTTTAACTTAGGTCTCCAGAATGTTTCCTGGATTTTGGATTAGAATAGAGTAGAATAGAATAGAATACAGAAATCAGACATAGTAAGCTGAAGAGACAGGTCAGGCTGGAACACAACAGGGTGTGAGGAATGCCTGTTGGATTAAATTGCATCTTTTTCAATGCAAGAGGACTGACAGATAAGGCTGATGAACTCAGGAGATGGATAGGTATTTGGAACTGGGATATTATAGCCATTAATGAAACATGGCTAAGGGAAGAACAGGACTGGCAGTTAATATGCCAGGGCACAGGTGTTTTATCGCAGCAGTAATCAGAGATGAAATAACTGAAGAATCATCCAGTGAGGCTTTGCAGGTGGAGCTAAAAATAAGAAGGGAATGGTGGGGTTATTGGGGTTGTACTGTCAGCCCCCAAATAGTCAACGGGAATTAGAGGAACAAATATGCAGGGAGATTGGGGAGACTTGTAGGAGTAATAGGGTATTTTAATTTTCCTAATGTAGGCTGGGACTGCCATAGCATTAAGGCTGAGATGGGGTAGAATTTGTTAAGTGTGTTCAGGAGAGTTTCCTCAAGCAGTATTTAGAGGATCCTACTCAGGAACAGGCAAAACTTGACCTACTCTTGGGAAATAAGGCAGGATAGGTGACAGCAGTGACAATGGGGGAACACTTTGGGACCAGTGACCATAGTTCTATTAGTTTTAAAATATTTATGGAGAGGGAGAAACTAGTCCACAGGTTCAAGTTCTAAATGGGGCAAAGTGAATTTTGATGGGCGGCACGGTGGCACAGTGGTTAGCACTGCTGCCTCACAGCACCTGTAGACCCGGGTTCAATTCCCGACTCAGGTGACTGACTGTGTGGAGTTTGCACGTTCTCCCCGTGTCTGCGTGGGTTTCCTCCGGGTGCTCCGGTTTCCTCCCACAGTCACAAAGATTTGCAGGTCAGGTGAATTGGCCAAGCTAAATTGCCCGTAGTGTTAGGTAAGGGGTAAATATAGGGGTATGGGTGGGTTGCGCTTCGGCGGGTCGGTGTGGACTTGTTGGGCCGAAGGGCCTGTTTCCACACTGTAAGTCTAATCTAATCTAGACAGGAGTTTGCAGGGGTTGGATTGGAGTGGGGTAAAGGGACCTCTGGCAAGTAGGAGGTCTTTAAAAGTGAGATAATTAGAGTTCAAGGTCTATGTGTCAAGGATGAAAGGCAAGGTTGACAGGAATAGGAAACCTGGATGACAAAAGATAATGAAGCTTTGACCAAACAAAAGAAGAAGGTATGGCTCAGGTACAGGCAGCTGTGATCAAGGTAATCCCTGGAGGTACACAGAGGATACAGGAGTTTACTGAAGAAGGAAATCAGGATGGCAAAGGGGGAGCATGAAATTGCCTTGGCTAAGAAGATTTGGGTGAATCCAAAGAAGTCCTTTAAGTATATTAAGGGAAAAAGAATAATTAAAGAGGATAGGGACCCTCAAGGACCAAAGTGGAATTGCATGTGTAGAATCACAGGGGATGGGCAAGGTCCTCAATGAAAAATTTTCCCCTGTATTTACCGTGGAGAAAGACATGAAGACTTGGAACCTGGGAGGTTAGTGGTCACATCTTGGCGACAGTCCATATCACAGTGAAGGAGGGGTTAGATGTACTAGAATGTATGAAGGTGGATAAATCTTCTGGTCCTGACCAGAACACTGCAAGAGGCAAGAGAAGAAATTGTGGGAGTCCTGGCTGATATTTTTGCGTAATCATTAGCCATGGTGAGGTCCCAGAAGACTGGAGGGTAGTGAATGCTGTGCCCTTATTTAAGAAGGAATGCAAAGAAAGACCTGGGAAATATAGACCAGTAAGCGTAACATCTGTGGTGGGTAAATTACTTGAGAAGATTCTGCGAGATAAGATTTACATGCATGTGGAAAGACAAGGTTTGATTAGGAATAGTCAACACTGCTTTGTGTTTGGGAGATCATACCTCACAAATTTTTTTGAGTTATAGAGTCATCGAGTCATAGAGATGTACAGCATGGAAACAGATCTTTCAGTCCAATCTGTCCATGCTGACCAGATATCCCAACCCAATCTAGTCCCACCTGCCAGCACCCGGCCAGTATTCCTCCAATCCCTTCCTATTCATATACCCATCCAAATGCCTCTTAAATGTTACAATTGTACCAGCTTCCACCACATCCTCTGGCAGCTCATTCCATACACGTACTACCCTCTGTGTGAAAAAGTTGTTCCTTAAGTCTCTTTTATATCTTTCCCCTCTCACACTAAACCTATGCCCTCTAGTGCTGGACTCTCTGACCCCAGGGAAAAGACTTTGCCTATTTATCCTATCCATGCCCCTCATAATTTTGTAAACCTCTATAAGGTCACCCCTCAGCCTCCGACGCTCCAGGCAATACAGCCCCAGCCTGTTCAGCCTCTCCCTGTAGCTCAGATCCTCCAACCCTGGCAAATCCTTATAAATCTTTTCTGAAACCTTTCAAGTTTCACAACATATTTCCATTAGGAAGGAGACCAGAATTGCATGCAGTATTCCAACAGTGGCCTAACCAATGTCCTGTACAGCCGCAACATGACCTCCCAACTCCTGTACGCAATACTCAGGATAGTGAAGAAGGTGTTTGGTATGTTTTCCTTGTGACTCCACTTTCAAGGAGCTATGAACCTGCACTCCAAGGTCTCTTTGTTCAGCAACATCCCCTAGGACCTTACCATTAAGTGTATAAGTCCTGCTAAGATTTGCTTTCCCAAAATGTAGCACCTCGCATTTATCTGAATTAACCTCCATCTGCCACTTCTCAGCCCATTGGCCCATCTGTCCAGATCCTGTTGTAATCTGAGGTAACCCTCTTCGCTGTCCACTACACCTCCAATTTTGGTGTCATCTGCAAATTTATTAACTGTACCTCTTATGCTCGCATCCAAATCATTTGTGCAAATGACAAAAAGTAGAGGACCCAGCACAGATCCTTGTGGCACTCCACTGGTCACAGGCCTCCAGACTGAAAAACAACCCTCCATCATCACCCTCTGTCTTCTACCTTTGAACCAGTTCTGTATCCAAATGGCTAGTTCTCCCTGTATTCCTTGAGTTCTAACGTTTCTAATCAGTCTCCCATGGGGAACCTTGTCGAAAGCCTTACTGAAGTCCATATAGATCACATCTACTGCTCTACCCTCATCAATCGCCTTTGCTACATCTTCAAAAAACTCAATCAAGCTTGTGAGACATGATTTCCCACGCACAAAGCCATGTTGACTATCCCGAATCAGTCCTTGCCTTTCCAATTATGTGTATATCCTGTCCCTCAGGATTCCCTCCAACAACTTACCCTCCACTGAGGTCAGGCTCACCGGTTTATAGTTCCCTGGCTTGTCTTTACTGTCCTTCTTAAACAGTGGCACCACATTTGCCAACCTCGACTCTTCCGGCACCTCACCTGTGACTATCGATGATACAAATATCTCAGCAAGAGGCCCAGCAATCACTTCGCAAGCTTCCCACAGAGTCCTCGGGTACACCGGATCAGGTGCTGGGGATTTATCCACTTTTAACCATTTCAAGACATCCAGCACTTCCTCCTCTGTAATCTGGACATTTTGCAAGATGTCACCATCTATTTCCGTACAGTCTATATCTTCCATATCCTTTTCCACAGTAAATACTGACGCAAAATATTCGTTTAGTATCTCCCCCATTTTCTGTGGCTCCACACAAAGGGAACCTTGCTGATCTTTGAGGGGCCCTATTCTCTCCCTAGTTATCCTTTTGTCCTTAATATATTTGTAAAAACCCTTTCGATTCTCCTTAATTTTATTTGCCAAAGCTATCTCATATCCCCGTTTTGCCCTCCTGATTTCCCTCTTAAGTATACTCCTACTTTCTTTATACTCTTCTAAGGATTCATTCGGTCTATCCTGTCTATAACTTGCATATGCTTCCATCTTTTTCTTAACCAAACCTTCAATTTCTTTAGTCATCCAGCATTCCCTATACATACCAGCCTTCCCTTTCACCCTGACAGGAATATACTTTCTCTGGATTCTTGTTATCTCATTTCTGAAGGCTTTCCATTTTCTAGCCGTCCCTTTACCTGCGAACATCTGCCTCCAATCTTTGATGAAATGACCAGGAATATGAGGGCAGGGTGTTAGACATAGTCTGTATGGATTTCAGTAAGGCCTTTCATAAGGTTTGACATAGTTGGCTGTTCTGGAAGGTTAGATTGCATGGAATCCAGGGGGAGTTGGCAAATTGGATACAGAATTGGCTTGATGGTAGGAAGCAGAGTGCAATGATTGAAGGATGCTTGTTGAACTGGAGGCCTGTGACTGGCGTAATGCCTCAGAGCCCATTGCAAAGTACAAGGCATGATTTGTAAGTTTGTAGATGACGCTAAAATAGGTGGTATTGTGGACAGTGAGGAATGTCGTCAGAAATTTCAGTAGAACTTTGATCAGCTGGGAAAGTGGGCTGAGAAATACCAAATGGAGACTAATATAGATAAGTGTGAGGTTTTGGAAAGTCAAATCAAGGTAGGAGGTTCATGGTGAATGGTAGAGCCTTAAGGAATATAGGGCAACAGAGGGATCTTGGAATTCAGGTGCACAGTTCTGTGAAGGTGGAGTCCCAGGTAGACAGGGCAGTGAGGATGGCTTTGGCATACAGGCCTTCATCAGTCAGGACACTGAGGTATAAAAGTGGGGGAATTATGTTGCAGTTGTACAGGATGTTGGTGAGGCCGCACTTGGAGTATTGTGTTCAGTTTTAGTAACCTTTCTATAGGAAAGATGTTATTAAACTGGAAAGAGTGCAGAAGAAATTTACATGGTTGCTGCCAGGATTCAAAGGTCTGAGTTATAGGCAGAGGTTGGACAAGCTAGGACTTTTTCTTTTGAGCGTAGGAGTCTGAGGGGGATCTTATAGAAATGTGCAAGATCATGAATAGGGCATGGATTGGGTGAATGCACTAAGTCTTTTTCCGAGGGTTGGAGAATCAAGGACTAAGCGACATCAGTTTAAGGTAAGGGAGATAAAGAGTAAAAGGGAACCTGAATGTTTTTACACAGAGGATGGAACGCATATGGAATGAGCTGCCAGCAGAAGTGGTTGAGGCAGGTACATTACAACATTTAAAAGGTATTTGGAAAAATGCATGGATAGGAAAGGTTTAGAAGGTTAAGGGCCAAGTGCAGGGAAATGGGGTTAGTATTGATGGACATTTTGGTCAGCATGGACCAGTTTGGGCCAAAGGGTCTGTCTCCGTGCTGTAGGACTCCATGACACTATGAGTCTATGAGAAAAAAATAGAAATTTATTGTAATGTTTACTTTACATGAAAAATACAGTGAAAAATTTTAGAAGTTCCCATAGCACACCTATACTAATGACAGAAGTCAAATATAATAAAGAAATGTAAAATTAAGACAAAGATTTAAAATTAGTATAGCAGGATTAATAGTTTAGCGATAATACCATGATACCATTCTCTCTTCTAATGGCAGCAAGAATTCTTCATTCTTATGCTCCAATCGTTTCTGTAGCTCTGTGTTTATTAATGTTCCTGTGAAGCAACATACAATGTTGTATTATGCTTAAAGTGCTACATTAATGTAAGCAATTTTTGTTGCCTGGAGCTTCCATGCTGTTAACGGCAGGGCCTATGTTTTGTAACTGATGAAATTTTGCAAAGATATTAATCACTTTTTTTTTCACTTGCATTGCTACAGTATTGCTTTAGCAAATGTTTTTGTGATGTTTGTAGAATTTTTGTACTGCTGAAGAACTTCTCCATTGATCTCTAACCACAACATTGTTGAAGCTATCGTCTGCCAACTTTGGCTCTAACCACACTGTGTTTGAACATTCCAGCAAGGCAGCCAATGCAGGAAGAAGAGGAGTTCACGCAGAGGGTAAAAAGACAGTTGCATTTCTTCTGGCGCCTATCTAGAATCAGCCCCAAGAATGTTTCCCAGTCCAGGGATACCTACATGACCATATCCATGAAAACCTGGTTACACTATCTTCACTTCAGGCTTAGTTTTCACATTATGGATATAAAGATCTGAGTTAATCTTAGAGAGGAATATAAGTTTTATGGAAAAGTTTATTTTGGAATTCTACTTTAAGGTAGACTGTAGAAGGCGGACAATGGTATGCATGTTAAAATGGTAACTTCAGGATTGAAATCAGTAATCCCTTCTTGCCAAAATTCATTGACAGTTGGAATAGAATTCCACAACATATGGCAGAGGTGAGAAACATTTACATGCAGGAATGAGAGACCTTGTGAAGTTGTTCTGGATGAATGAAGTATAACAGTTTTTCTTATCACTCAGTATCTTCATGGAATCCCTACAGTGTGGAATCAGGCCATTCGACCCAACAAGTCCACACCGACTCTCCAGAGAGCATTCCATCCTGACTCACCACCGCCTGCCCCTCCACCTATAACCCTGCATTTCCCATGGCTAAACCACCTACCTTACACATCATTGGACTGTTGGAGGAAGCCCATACAGACACAGGGAGAATGTGTAACTCAACACCTGAGGCTGAGGTTGAACCCAGGTCCCTGATGCTGTGAGGCAGCAGTGCTAACCACTCAGCCACCATGCTACCTTTTGTAAAGACAACATTGTTAATATGTGCTATATTATCATACTTTTATTGGTCAATGCTTCAAGTCTTAGATACAAAGTGGATACATAAGGTGTAGGAACAGGAGTTTGTTATTCAGCCAAATGAATGCGCTGCAACATCTAATGAGATCATAGCTGATTTGATAATTCTGAACTCCACTTTCCTTCCTTTTCACTATAATTCACTTCCATCAATCAATAACTACTGTATATCATTAATAATTGTGGCTGCACTGATGATCCCTGTGGCACTCGTCTAGTTACAGATTGCCCGTTCTGAAATGCCCCCTTACCCCAACTGTCTTCTCATAGTGAGCCAGTCTTGTATCCATGTTACTATACTTGTTCCAACACCATAGACTCTTATCTTATTCAGTATTATGTTTTTCTTTATGGATAAAAGTCAACAGTATTAGGTGCAGCACTTTTGGAAGTTGGCTGGCATGTTTCCTAAAACGTAGAAGCTCATTGATATTTTAAATCATAGATCCTTTAAATCTTAGAATCCCTGTAGTGAGAAACAGCCCCTTCTGCCCGCCAAGTCCACACTGACCCCTCTAAGGAGTAATCCACCCAGCGTCATTCTTTTACCCTATATTTACCCTGACTAAACCTACACCTTACACCTAACCTACACATCCCTGAACAATATGGGCGGCTTAGCATAACAATGAAGGGCTTTTGCCCGAAACGTTGATTTCGCGGCTCCTTGGATGCTGCCTGAACTGCTGTGCTCTTCCAGCACCACTAATCCAGAATTCACCTAACCTGCCCACCTTTGGATTGCGGGAGGAAACAAGAGCTCCCGGAGGAAACCCATGCAGACATAGGGAGATTGTGCAAACTCCACACAGACAATCACCTGAGGAAGGAATCGAACCTGGATCCTGGTGCTGTGAGGCAGCAACGCTACCCATTTGCCAGCATTTGACCCATATCCGTCTAAACCCTTCCTATTTCATATACCCATCCAGATAATGTTGTAATTGTACCCACCCTCATCACTTCCCCGGCAGGTTGTTCCACATATGCACCATCCTCTGCATGAAAAAGTTGCCCCTCAGGTCCCTTTTAAATCTTGCCCCTCTCATCTTCAACCTAGTTTTGGGCTCACCCACCCTGGTAAAAAAGACTTAGGTTTTTCACCCTATTCATAGCCCACATGATTGTATAAGCCTCTACAAGGTCACCCCTCAGCCTCTGACACCCAAGGGAAAAGAGTTCCAGCTTATCCAGTCTCTCCCTTTGGCTCAAACTCTCCAACCCTGGCAACATCCTTGTAAATCATTTCTGAACCCTTTCAAGTTTCACAACATCCTTCCACCTGTGACTCCACTATCAAGGAACTATGTACTCGCACCACCTCTGTTTGAAACACTCACCAGGGTCCTACCATTAACTGTGTAAGTCCTACCCTAGTTTGCCTTACCAAAATGCAGCACCTCACATTTATCTAAATTAAACTCCATCTGCCACTCCTCGGCCCATTCGCCCATCATCAGATGCTTTTGTACTCTTGAGATAATCTTCTTCATTGTCCACTACACCAGCGATTTTGGTGTCATCTGCAAACTTACTAAGCATACCTCCTATATTCACAACCAAATCATATATATAAATGACGAAAAGCAGTAGACTGAGTATTAATCCTTGAGGCACACCACTGGTGACAGGTCTCCAGTCTGAAAAACACTCCATCTCCTGACTACAAGCCAATTTTGTATCCAACTGGCCAGCTCCCAATGCATTCCATGTAATTTAACCTTGTTTACCATTCTAACATGCTGAACCTTGCTGAAGTCCATACAGACAACTTCTATTGCTCTACCTTCATTAATCTTCTTTGTCACTTCTTCAAAAATATCAACTAAGTTGGTGAGACATGATTTCCCATGCACACAGCCATGTTGACTATCCCTAATCAGTCCTTGCCTTTCCAAGTGAATATCAATCCTGTCACTTGGAATGTCCTCCAACAACTGGTCTATAGTTCCCTGACTTTTCCTTACCATCTTTGTTAAGTAATGGTACGATATGAGCCACCTGGCAGTTCTCAGCAGGTCCCAGCAATCTCTTCCCAAGATTCTCACAAAGTTCTGGGATACACCTGATCAGGTCTGGGGATTTATCTACTTTTACGTGTTTTAAGAGCACCAACACTTCCTCTCCTATAATATTGACACTCTTCAAGACATCACTACTTATTTCCCAAGTTCCTGAGCTTCCATGTCTTTCTCCACAGTAAATACTGTTACAAAATATTTGTTTAGTATCTCACCCATCCCCTGTAGTTCCATATATAGACAGCCTCGTTGATTTTTAAAGGGCTGTTTTCTGTCCCAAGTTATCAAGACAAATTTCTCAATTACAGCAGATGGGAGGGGTGAGTTTGAAGGGGAGTGCTTGCATTTGCAGAGCAGGGCACAAATAGCTCAAATTATTTTTGTGGACCTTAGAGAAACTCTGCTTCTTCGTGCTGGCCAAAGTTCATTAGAAATCTAAATGACATCTCTCTGGCTGAGCCAACAATTAAACTGATTGCAGAGTCCATGCTTTAAGCAGCTCTGCAGTGAAATGGCAATGAGATTCTATGTAGATTCAGCTCTAACTGAGCGGTTCCTAGAAAAATGGCAGGGATACAGTGGGTTCACCAAAGCTCACGTATTCATCAGCACTGTTTTCAGGGATAACAGGTATCAACAATATGAAACATGAGCAACAGACTAAACTTATTGCCATCCACATTGGCCCAGAATTTGCAAGGATAATAATGGTATTAAATAATGTACACTGCATTCTTTGTGATGGAAATGAGACACTATGATTTGCAACATTGAAAAAAATGACATTTTTCTTACATTTCCTTTCACTTTTCTCTTTTAATCCAATCATTCCTTCACTCCTATTATTCTTCTGTCTACACCTAAACTCTTTTTCATACCATTTCTTTCTGCATCATTCCTGTTTTTCTCTTGAGCCTTTAATCTAATTGGTTGATGAGATGGACAATTGATCCTGTCAGTCATTAAGTTTCTTGATGCCCCATTGACCTTGCTATCCAGTGGCACTTAAAACTTGTGGCATCAAAAATCTCAGATTTAAGAATGAAGGACAATGTGACAGGACACATGGCTGTATAGCAATCTGGAACACGCACACAGTGAAAACTAAAGCCTAGTACAAACCTGGCAATAATACATTCATTTCTATTATCTATTTCATCAATACGCATATATTGGTAGCCCCAGCACTATTTACTGTGGCACTGATTCCTCCTGAAAATGCCTCTTCCCATTAAGGTGCACACATGTGTGGCCATGCAGCCATTTTAAAGGGATTGCACCCTCCTATGACCATGTATGTATGTATGTATGTATGCATGTAGTTCAACTGGAATAAACCAGATTCAGCTCAATAGTAGGACTCCATGGGCTAAATCTTATGTCTATTTGGCTAAGTGTCACTTGCATCAAGCTTTTAGGAGGGTTTCTCTTTGAAATCTAATGGGTTTTCTAACCATTTCTCACCTCACATGTCTCAGTAAGGAACAACCCCAGCCCTAAGGTGAATCTCTCGATGATTTTAGTCCCTGTCAGCCAGAATGACTCAGTACAGCTGGAAAATCCCAGAATGCCATCCTTGGCACCAGCGCCATTCTTAAAAGACCATTGTGCACCAGTACAACTGCTGCCCTGACATTTGCCTCCGACATGACTGACAAATGGAAATTGTCACCCTGCTTTTTAGGTAGGAATGCGGAAATGGTGGTACAGAAATAGGGTGCCCTCTTTCCCACCTGTCACCAAGACTTATGCTTTACCATACTCACAATTGCATGGTGGCTCAGTGGTTAGCAATGCTGCCTCACAGCGCTAGGGACCTGGGTTCAATTCCCGGCTTGGGCGACTGCTAGGAGTTTGCACATTCTCCCTGGTTGTGGAGTTTGTGTGATTGTGTGGAGTTTGCACATTCTCCCCATGTGTCTGCATGGATTTCCTCTGGGTGCTCAGGTTTCCTCCCACAATCCAAAGATGTGCAGGTTAGGTAAATTGGCCATGCTAAATTGCCCACAATGTTCAGGGATGTGCAGGTTAGGTGCATTAATCAGGGGTAGATGTAGAGTAATAGGGTAAGGGATGGGTCTGGGTGGGTTACTCCTTAGAGGGTCAGTATGGACTTGTTGGGCCATATGGCCTGTTCCCACACTGTAGGGATTCTATGATCCTTCCGCACTCACTCTTGTCCACCCCAATCCCTGATATCACTAATCCTGCATGCACTCTGTGTTGCCTACTCACTCACTTGGGACACCTTCCCACCTGCACTAACAGTAATACTTTCATCCCTTTTAATATGTGCTTCTCCCTCATTCCAGGAGGTGCTTAGTGTCCAACATCAAGGTCCTCTGTAGCAAGTGGCAAGCTGGAGCTACCTGTTCTGACTTCCATGTTGAGAATTCTCAGTGTCTAGATTGCTCATTGCACGTGGCATATTAATGAGGTGTGATGTACAATTAATAAGGTCATGATCTCCCTTAATTGCCAACTCACTGCTGCCTAGCAAGTGTCTCGTCTCAGTGCTCGGAATTTAGTTAACGGATATGATATGTTGTCCTGGATGCCGAGGTAGGCTTCATTGGAATTATCATGTGATTCTGTCCCAGAACTCACCGTAATCAATATCAGGAGAAAGTGAGAACTGCAGATTCTGGAGATCAGAGTCAATATCATTCAGGCTCCTACGCATGTTCTCCTGAGATTCTGTTTAGAAAGGTATCACAGTCAAGAGTGTGGTGCTGGAAAAACACAACAGGTTAGGCAGCATCCAAAGAGCAGGAGTATCGAATTTCGGGCATAAGGCCTTCATCGAGAATGGCCCCCATTCCTGCTGAAGAGCTTATACTCAAAATGTCGATTATCTTGGTCCTCAGATGCTGCCTGACCTGCTGTGCTTTTCCAGCACCGCACTCTTAACTCTGACTCTTCAGCATCTGCAGTCTTCACTATCTCCTGGAAAGGTATCACAGTCTGGCAGCAGACTGTGGATCTTCAGTGGTTAAAAAGATTTTGTTTGGAGAAGCCTCCAGCAAACTGAGGAATGGTGAGGTTTTATTTGCTGTGAATTATGTTCTATTATCCAGTCTTAGAGAACAGGCTGCTTGTAGATAATAAGTGGACTGACCTTTGACGATAGCTACACCAACAGGCATTATAGAGGGAAGTACTGAGAGTCTTTTGGTGCTTCAGTGGAGCAGTTTGAGATGTTTTTCAGTGTGACTATTTTCCTTGAAGATCCTAATAATCTAACTGTTAATCAGGTAGTGGGAAAAGAAGAGGCAATATTTCAGAACAATACAGGCTGACGGGATATAATACAAAGAAGAATTTGCTCCCTCCATCAAGGCAGAAGAAACATTAGAGAGAGATGAAAGCTATTGTTTTGGAACAAGGAATCAGTTACCTAGTGAGAATATTGGAGACTATATAACAAAAGCTGTCCATATTTTGGAATTTTGGAGAGTTTCAAGTTAGAGATTGCATATTTGTGTGCAGTTTAAAAAAGTGAAAACATTCTTAACAATTTGCTGACATTGGCAAAGTTAGCTTTCAAAATAGCTTGTCAAACACCATTGTCCAAGCACATGGTGTAATGTGACTTCAGAAAAATGAGTTAACATAAGTAGTCATCTGCTGAGGAATATAAGCATCAGGTGAGTAAGCAGAAGACTCAAGTGACAGCATTTACTAGCAGCACAGGTACAACATAGTTTTGTTACTGGTTATAGAGTCATAAAATCAGAGAGTCTTAAGCAGAGGGGCAGGGCCTTCGGCCTAAACTAGTCCATGATGACTAAAATGTCCATCCACGCTAACCCTATTTCCCTGCACTTGGTCCATATCTTTCTAAACATTTCCTATCCATGCATTTGTTCAAATGTCTTTTGAATGTTGTTAATGTACCCACCTCTACCACTTCTGCTGGCAGCTTATTCCATATGCACATCACCCTCTATGTAAAAACGTTGCCCCTCGATACCCCAACCCTCGGAAAAAAACTTAGTGCATTCACCCTATCCATGCCTCTCATGATCTTGTACACTTCTATAAGATTCCCCATCAGTCTCCTATGTCTTAAAGAAAAAAGTCCTAGCTAATCCATCCTCTCCCTATAACCCCGTCCCTTGAGTCCTGGCAACATCCTTGTAAATTTCTTTTGCACTCTTTCGAGTTTAATAACATAACAAGGTGACCAAAACTGAACATAGTACTCCCAAGTGCGTCCTCACTAATGTCCTGTAAACTGCAACATAGCTTCCCAACTTCTTTACGTAATCCCCTGACTAATGAGGGCCAGTATGCCAAGAGCTTTCTTCACTGCTTTGTCTACCTGTGACTCCACTTGCTCAGGCCAAGTTTGGGCTTGGAATTGTTCATTTGTGAAAGCATTTTTCGTGGAAGAGGAACAACCTAGCAAGGAATAGAGACAGATTCAGACAAACATGACTGATGAAGTTGGAAGTTCAACCGAAAAGCAAGGTGAAAATCAGCCTTTATTGGAGAAAACTTCTTCACAGATTCTGGCCCACGTGGATCAAGGTCCTTCTCAAGTTCTGAAAGATTGAGTCAAGATGCAGGTAAGTTCTTAGCAAAAGGAAAATGGTTGAATTTGATTTGTAAATAAATGAACAAGAAATGGAATTTGTATGGAGGGAGGAGTGTGATAGTACTATCTCACAACCATCATGAAAGTATAGATATTTGCAAACCAAAATTAGCAAAACAATTTTAGTTGGTATTAGAACTCCACATATGTGCTCCAGTTTTTTCTGACCTGTAACTTTGTCATAACTGTTTTTGATTAATCCCTTTATTTCCAAATGACAAAAATTTATCTTGTTCCACAGTATATTTTCCAAAAATCTACATACTGCAGAGTATCAGCTGAATGGCCTGGAATGGCTTGGTCTATTGCTTCATTCTTCTAAAACCACAGTAAAACGTTTATTGTCGTCTGGTACCAATCCAATAATCCTAAGGTAGAGCTTTCCAAAATAAGGGTCAGAACCCCAAGTGGGGTCATAACCTAAAATTTTGGTGTCACAGGCTCAGAGGCGGCAATGGGATTCCAACCGAATTATAACAGCAACGTTCTTTTGTCAACAGGACATTGTTGTCACTGACTGCCTACTCCACTTTTACATTTATTACTGAGTGGTCATGACAGTTTTCAAGCCTTAATATGGGCTATGGCAGGAAAGGGTTTGGAAAGCGCTACTTAAGGATTTTCAACTGGCTTTCCAGTTCTGCAGGGCATGTGGCCACCAGTGTACTCAGACTGACTCTGGGACAAGCAGGAGGAAGCAGGAATGGGGCTGGATATCTGACCACAAGCAGATTTCCTAACTTTTCCACTCCAAACCCAACAATACAAGTCTGGTTATACGGTTCCTGTTGTTACAGTAAATATTACGTACCTGGAATTTGATTGCTCTTGTGATTTCTTATTAAGCTCATATTGGAAATTGTTACAATGTTATTATACGTATATTAAAAACAATCTGTTTTTGCTTGTTGTACTATATCTTTTCTGGAAGATTATGCCCAGCAGGTGACTGCCAATGTTGCTCTGAGCCCATTTCTAAGAGACACTTGAATGACTTACTTTCTGATCATTCTCTGCTTTCTTGTAAGTGCCATGCTTCTGCTTGATGTGCCTTTTTTTAAATTGGTTGAGACTGAGAACTTGCTACATATGTCTCTTTGCAAGTGCAAACAGTAATTGATCAGCCCACGCTGCAACATGCTGGTCTGTCACAATCAAAATAAATAGGTTTCACAAGAAACTTTTACATTTCTGCTGCTAGAAAGTAAATAATACTTGCAAATGACAAACTTTTAATTTATTGTGACAATATGCCAGTGTACATCAACCCTGACATTTAAGTTACATATGGAGTTAGAGAATGGAAAATTTGAAATACACGTTAGATGTCCTGGAATGAAATCCAGATTCTCCAAGGTGTAATTAGAAAATATAAGTTCGAACCCTCTCTGTACCCTTATGGTCTAGCTTGAGCTTTAGTTACTTCAGCTTGTTTATATTATCCCCACAGGTGGTATAAATTGTGAATTTCCACATTCAAAGAGCATTAGCCATCGGATTGAATTTCACATGGATCAGGTTTTGCCAACTCTTGATGTTATTCTCAAGGCACCTCTGTTTCCTTCATTATGAAAATAGGGATTTCCTTCCTTTCTGTTTCCTCTCTTTTCTGATCTCTGGGGAGTCTCCACAATGTGCTCACATTGCATCTAAAAAGCATTTCTTTTATATGTTGGAGACAAAAGCACGGTAGACCAGCACAACTATCAATGTTGTATTTATCACCCTGCGGTTTATTGTGCACAGTTGGAAGGCTCGGGCGAGAACCTGGGCTTTTCAGCACCTTTTTTTGGGTGCTTCGAGTACCTTTAATACTACAAGATAGTGTACATATACTTATGAGGCGAATTATCATAGAGTCATAGAGTCATAGCGATGTACAGCGTAGAAACAGACCCTTCGGTCCAACCCGTCCATGCCGACCAGATATCTCAACCCAGTCTAGTCCCACCTGCCAGCATCCGGCCCCTATCCCTCCAAACCCTTCCTATTCATATACCAATCCATATGTCTCTGAACTGTTGCAATTGTACCAGCCTCCACCACATCTTCTGGTGGCTCATTCCATACACGTACCACCCTCTGCATGAAAAAGATACCCCATACGTCTCTTTTATATCTTTCCCCCTCACCCTATACCTATGCCCTCTAGTTCTGGACTCCCCAATCCCAGGGAAAAGACTTTGTCTATTTATCCTACCTATGCCCCTCATAATTTTGTAAACCTCTATGAGGTCACCCCTCAGCCTCCGATGCTCCAGAGAAAACAACCCCAGCCTGTTCAGCCTCTCCCCATAGCTCAAATCCTCCAACCCTGGCAACATCCTTGTAAATTTTTTCTGAACCCTTTCAAGCTTCACAACATCTTTTCGATAAGAAGGAGACCAGAATTGCATGAAATATTCCAACAGTGGCCTAACCAATGTCTTGTACAGCCGTAACATGACCTCCCAACTCCTGTACTCAATACTCTGACCAATAAAGGAAAGCATACCAAATGCATTCTTCACTATCCTATCTACCTGTGACTCCACTTTCAAGGAGCTATGAGCCTGCACTCCAAGGTCTCTTTGTTCAGCAACACTCCCTAGGACCTTACCATTAAGTATATAAGTCCTGCTAAGATTTACTTTCCCAAAATGCAGCACCTCGCATTTATTGAATTGAACTCCATCTGCCATTTCTCAGCCAATTGGCCCATCTGTAATCTGAGGTAACCCTCTTCGCTGTCCACTACACCTCCAATTTTGGTGTCATCTGCAAACTTACTAACTATACCTCTTATACTCGCATCAACATCATTTGTGTAAATGACAAAAAGGAGAGGACCCAGCACCGATCCTTGTGGCACTCCACTGGTCACAGGCCTCCAGTCTGAAAAACAATCCTCCACCACCACCCTCCGTCTTCTACCTTTGAGCCATTTCTGTATCCAAATGGCTAGTTCTCCCTTTATTCCATGACATCTAACGTTTCTAATCAGTCTCCCATGGGGAACCTTGTCGAACACCTTACTGAAGTCCATATAGATCACATCTACTGCTCTGCTCTCATCAATCCTCTTTTTTACTTCTTCAAAAAACTCAATCAAATTTATGAGACATGATTTCCCACACACAAAGCCATGTTGACTATCCCTAATCAGTCCTTGCCTTTTCAAATATACATCCAAATAAACATATTTTTCAAATAAACATATACATCCTGTCCCTCAGGATTCCCTCCAACAACTTCCCCACCACCGAACTCAAGCTCACCGGTCTATAGTTCCCTGGCTTGTCTTTACTGCCCTTCTTAAACAGTGGCACCATGTTTGCCAATCTCGACTCTTTCAGCACCTCACCTGTGACTACCAATGATACAAATATCTCAGTAAGAGGCCCAGCAACCACTTCTCGAGCTTCCCACAGAGTTCTCGGGTACACCTGATCAGGTCCTAGGGGTTTAACCACCTCTAACTGTTTCAAGACATCCAACACTTCCTCCTCTGTAATCTGGACATTTTGCAAGATGTCACCATCTATTTCCCTACAATCTATATCTTCCATATCCTTTTCCACAGTAAATACTGATGCAAAATATTCGTTTAGTATCTCCCCCATTTTCTGTGGCTCCACACAAAGGCCGCCTTGCTGATATTTGAGGGGGCCTATTTTCTCCCTAGTTACCCTTTTGTCCTTAATATATTTGTAAAAACCCTTTGGATTCTCCTTAATTCTATTTGCCAATGCTATCTCATGTCCTCTTTTTGCCCTCCTGATTTCCCTCTTAAATATACTCCTATTTCCTTTATACTCTTCTGAGAATTCACTCCATGTATTCTGTTTATACCTGACATATGCTTCCTTCTTTTTCTTAACCAAACCCTCAATTTGTTTCACCCTGACAGAAATGTACTTTCTCTGGATTCTTGTGATCTCATTTCTGAAGGCTTCACAGTAGCCATCTTTCTATGAGCTTTAGTGAATATGCAGTGAACAGCTGCCAGAACTATGAATAGCAGCAGGTAATGCCACCAATCAGCTTGCAATCAGCTATGACACTATGGAGATCAATACTTCAGCTAGCACTGTCTCTTAACTTCATGGAGCTGACCACATTTTCAGCAACAGGAGAGAGATTCGCAATGGTGCTATTTAAAAGCATTACCAACTGCTGACAGTTCAGTTACTGGTTAATCTCTTCTGATTGTTAGAACTTGTCAATTTTATGGTTGTTTCAAGTTACAAAAGTCTTCTCAGATGGAGTGGAAGGTGCTGAAGGTGCTTTTGCTGATTTCTGCTCAATGTTACTCCCAGACATTGGTGCACTAGTACTATTCTCCTTGGAATATAGCATGACTTGGAGAATGATTCAGCTGCTGGAAGCGAACGGACGAAGAGGAGAAGGAGGATTTTTAGGAAGCAAATATATCCACCTGTAGTGTTTAGGGAGTAATTCTTCACCACGGAGGCATATGCGATATATATGCACTCCAGCAAGGACATCCTCACTGAAACCTGCCATTACAGCTGCATCCATAAATGCAACATGAGAATGGGGCAATGAGAGCTTTGCCAGGCAACTGCGCTAATGCACACTGCCGAGCTTGGAGTTGGAGCTTGCCATCCCCTGTTATGACAGGGAGTTGCAGATGTTCTGTGTCTAAGGGCAGCTAATATGATTTTGTTCTCTCTCGCCAGAGACAAACAGGTGAAGCAAGCAGACAGTTTCATGGAATTGGAGGCTTTCTAGTGATGCAGGGCACACACACGTTTCTTTGTGGGTGCTGCATGTTCGTGTTATCCTATTGATAAACTGCAAAGGACTCCACTACCTCAATGTTTAATGGTACACGATCTCTCTCTCGTAGCCCACTATACAGGTCAATCTACGGTATCCTGGCAAATTGTCTGCAGTCTGCAACAATTCACTGTGCTGCCTACAATGGATCTACTACATTTGGCAAACAGAAGTGTGATGACTGAATGAAAAGGACTATTTTCTGGTGCACAGCTCAGATACGTATGCATGAAGGCCAAATGATACATAAACTATGTTATTGCAGACGTTATTGCAGAGGTAGCACAGTGGCTCTGATTAGCACTGCTGCCTCACAGCCTCAGAGACCCAGGTTTGATTCCACCCTTGAGCAACTGTCTGTGCAGAGTTTGTACGTTCTCCCTGTGTCTGTGTGGGCTTCCGCCAAGTGCGTCGGTTTCCTCCCACAATCCAAAGATGTGCAAGTTTGGTAGATTGGCCATGGCAAATTACCCCTGGTGATCAGGGATGTGTAGGTTAGGTGTGTTAGTCATGGGGAATGCAGGGCTACAGGTATATGGTAGGAGGATTGGTCTGGGTGAGATGCTCTTCGGAGAGTTGGTGTGGACTCATTGGGCCAAATGGTCTGTTGCCACACTGTAGGGATTCTATGAATTGGCATGTTGAAACTGTGCTTTTGCTTTCTGGACCACCCTGGAGGAATCCTGCTGAACCTGAAAGAATAGATATTTAGCTTTGTGTTGGTCTCCCTATCATGTGCAGTCAGCTCTCGCTACCGCTTACATGACATGTAACTGAGGAACAGGAGTTTAAGGGGGATGGGGAAGAAAAGAAAAAGGACAGGAATAAGGAAGAGAGTAACCTCGTGAGTTCCTTTAAGATTGGGCTGTCTGCGAAGAATTCATCCAAAGGTGAATCAACCACCACTTCAATTCCTAATGGAACAATGGTCCTGCACTTTGAGGTCATAGATTCGTCTTTTGAGCTGATGTGTTTTTCTGCAGACGTTTCGTCACCTCACTTGGTGACACAACCAGTGAGTCTTCCACCAGTGTTGGTGGTCTGTCCCACCTGGTATTTCTGTGTCTCTGTTTTTTGATACTTCTGGTTCTGTATCTGGTTGATTTGTATGCAGGGTGGTTTTATATGGAGTGGTTTGTGTGTGGGGTGGTTTGTATATGGGTGGTTTGTAAATGGGTTGGTTTGTATATGAGGTGGTTTGTATATGGGGTGGTTTGTATATGGGTGGTTTGAATATGGGGTGGCTTTTATATGGGTGGTTTGTATATGGGTGGTTTGTAAATGGGTTGGTTTGTAAATGGGGTGGTTTGTATATGAGGCAGTTTGTATATGGGTGGTTTGTATATGGGGTGGTTGGTATCTGGGTGATTTGTATAAGGGGTGTTTTGTATACAGGGTGGTTTGTATATGGGATGGTTTGTATATGGGATCCAGTTCAATGCGTTTATTGATTGAGTTCTGGTTGGAATGTCACAATGTCTACTTGGTCACAATACAAACCACGAATGGCGGCACAGTGGTCGGCACGGTGGCACAGTGGTTAGCACTGCTGCCTCACAGCGTCAGAGACCCGGTTCATTTCCCGCCTCAGGCGACTGACTGTGGAGTTTGCACTTTCTCCCCGTGTCTGCGTGGGTTTCCTTCGGGTGCTCCGGTTTCTTCCCACAGCCCAAGGATGTGCGGGTCAGGTGAATTGGCCATGCTAAATTGCCCGTAGTGTTAGGTAAGGGGTAAATGTAGGGTATGGGTGGGTTGCGCTTCGGCGGATCGGTGTGGACTTGTTGGGCCGAAGGGCCTGTTTCCACCCTGTAAGTAATCTAATTTAATCTAAATGCCACTAAGTAAATATGCCACGTTACCTGTATCCATGAAATCATTCCATTATGCATATTATTATGAACTAATTTGACATTCACTCACTGCCTGTCCTCCATGTGCCTTTGCTTGGCCTCATGCTCCTGTGTAACAAAAGCTGCTGAAGTATGGATGGTGAAAGGCTGCCAATTTTCAGTGGAGAACTCGGCAGTTAGCATTAGAAGATGCCCTTTAGCAGCTCTCGACCTGGAAACTGCACCATCTGCCCTGGCTGGCTGAGAGGAAACTTGAAAGAGCATTGACAGAATAGGAGAACAAATGGTGTCTTCCTGGGAGAGAGCAGTACCTCTGAGCTTTCAACTGAGACTTTGCCTCAACAATTTAAGAATCTGTTGGGAAATACCCTACAGGCTTTCTATTTCAGATCTTCAGTGACAATGATCTGATGCTGCATGTACCCTGGAGCACTTGGCTATTGTGCTGCCATGAAGCTGCCATATTGGCCACGACATGCTGCATTGTGATTGGGTTTACGGGTGTCAGTGGTCGCCATTTCAATGCTGGGAAGAATGGGCTTCAACCCTCACACAAAGCCCAGTGCCAACTGATGCTACACCTGCATTCTCCTTTATATTGAACATAGACCTACTCGCAAACTTACCAACACCTCCAGCATTTCACCACCTATCAATCAGCTTCCCAATAGACTGCCACAATGAAGTGCTCACCTGAATGTTGTGCAGCAGAACTTGTGTGCAGCCTTGCCTTCTGCTGAGCTGACACATGAGCTTTCCTTGCCCATGACCATTTTGCGGCCTGATGTCACAGTGCAGTGGTGTGGGAGGGGATTAGTATCTAGGAATAAAGATCATAAAGGGAATAGTCTTGTTTTTATTGAATGGCAGAGAAGGCTTGCGGTGTCAAATGACCCCCTTCTAATCTCAGTTCTTACGTTGTTGCTTGCAGATCCCAACTCTGCTCTCCTGTAAATTAAGCAGTGTGAGTGTCTGAGCTGGTGACTGTCAGTGCGAACGCCAGTGATGGTACATCATCTTTGTCACTCTTATTGATCATCTTCCAGTGTCTGGCCAGGTTGTACTCCTGGGCTATCTGAAGGAGAAAGGCACAAAGGCACAGCCATGTTGCTCGGTCATGATGGGATAATGGTGGGAGGAAGAAATAGAGGTGCACACTTATGCCAAATAGATCTTGTATGCCAGAAGAGTGTGTGTGATGACAGATGTTGTATATAAAAACATTTGAAAAACTATGCGCTACAAGGGTTTAGATCAAGTGCCGGAAGGTGGGATTGGAAAAGTTTATTTAGCCAGCTGAACGGCCTCTTTCTGTGCTATGACCTTTATGATTTTTATGGGCAGGATATTGGTTAAGGTGGCGACAGAGTAGGACACTCCTGTCTAAACTGTTCTTTTCCTTTTTTTAATGTTCCTCTCTCTCTTTTTGTGCTCTTCTGTCCCATCAGCACTAGAGGCAAATACTGGGGAAGGAGCAGGTGCTGGCAGCAAGATCCCGGAGCAGTGTGCCCCGAGGTAGTGTGTGGGGAACAATGAGCCCTGCAGCAGTGTGAACAGTGAGTCCTGCAGCAGTGTGAACAGTGAGACCTGGAGCAGTGTGAACAGTGAGACCTGGAGCAGTGTGAACAATAAGCCCTGGAGCAGTGTGACCAATGAGTCCTGGAGCAGTGTGAACAGTGAGTCCTGGAGCAGTGTGAACAGTGAGCCCTGGAGCAGTGTGAACAATGAGCCC